>NC_081562.1:38453910-38521410 GCF_022355385.1 Mustela nigripes | reverse complement strand
GAGTGTCATCTTACACATAGAGGTGACGTGCTAACTCATCTTATTTTTCTACTGTGTTTTATATAATTTTATATAATTTCATTCCCCTAAAGCTTAGCTCCAAACCTTACATATAAGCGCTTGATGAAAAATTGTTGAATGAGTGAAGGCCATTTATATTTGGGTCTTAAATATGATTACTCTTAGTAGTTAAATCAGTGTGTTGACTTTGTCAGGGTCTAGCTGTGGTAGCCACACAGAAGCATTATGAGTCACAGTAATATAAATCTGTCTGTAGTATGTCGTAGCTGCCTTGAGTGCTGTATATATGTTAGCTCATCTAATCCTTCCAATCATCCTGTGAGATGGGGACTAGTGTCCCTATTTTTGGATAGGGAAACTGAGGCAGCAAGAGATTAAGGAATTTGATATTTTTTATATTTTTATTTATTTTTGTCAAGGTCATAAAGCTTGAACCTAGTGCAACCAGGGTACAAACTCAGGCTATCTGACTGCAGAGACATGACTTTGAAAGGGCCAAGAGAAGGAGAATTGGAGGGTTAGTATCAGGTTGCCTGGGAAACAAGTTTGTCATTGCTTTCTTTTCCTCTTCATCCAGTCTCATATTCTGCTCCACACCCCATCCCTACTCCTTTCCCTCATTCCCAAGAATTATACTTAAGATGACTGAATCATTTCTCACACAGACAAGGCCACTTTTTTGAGGAAAAGACAGCACTAGTTAGATGGCCTACCATGTGTGAACACAGACTGCCCTGGAAACTGGGATTTTTGAATCATCATTAATATGTTGTGCCAGTGTTCTGCTTATTTCTTTGTTGTTTGGGGTTTTATGATGTTAACAGAGTAAAACATGTGTACCAATGTAGATTTTGCCAGTCCCTACAGCAGGATATTAAGCTGTCCAGTGGTTTGCTATTTTAAAAAAAGCTACAGGGACACCTGGGTGGCTCACTCAGCTAAGTCTCTGCCTTTGGCTCATATCATGATCCTGGGGTCCTGGGATGGAGTCCTGCATCGGGCTCCTTGCTCAGCAGGGAGCCAGCTTCTCCCTCTCCCTCTGCCTGCTGTTCCCTCTGCTTGTGCTCTTTCTCTCTCTCTGTCAAATAAATAAATAAATAAATAAAACTTTATATAAAAAGCTATAGTGTATAATCTTTTGCCTTCATATTTCACACATATGCATAAGGAAATCTACAGGACCATCTTTGCTAGGCTAAAGAGTATGCATACTTGTAGCTTTGATAGACATTGTTATATTATACTTCAAAGAGGTTTTACCAATACCCACTCAACATGCTTGAGAGTGTGTGTTCCCAATACTCTTGCCAGCAGAGTATGCAATAAATCATTTGGGTCTTTGCCTACATGATAGGTAAAAAATGATATTTCAATGTGAAGTATATTTGCATTTCTCTCATTTTTAATTTCCTTTTCTATGAGCTATTTGTATTCTTTCCTACTGTTTTTTCTTTTGGTTAGATGGCTTTGCTATTTGATTTGTGTATGCCCTTAATACAGACTTTTGTGATACTTGTTGAAATATCTTTTCCAAGTCTATCATTTGTCTTTTCATTTTGTTTATAATAGTTTTTGCTATGCAGAAATTTTTACTTTCTTAGAGTAGTATTTATTTGTTCAGTTATACTTTTTGGTTTTGAGTAATACTTAGAAAGTCTCCCACACTCTAAGGTTGTATTTTTGTTTAAAATCACACTGTAATTTCTTCCAATTCATCTGAAATTTATTTTGTATACTGGTCCTACAGATAGAATAAACTTGTTTTCCAGATGACTACCCAGTTTCCCAACATCAGTTATTAATCCATCGTTCCCCTCCATTTGTAATGCTACTTTCATTACATACAAATTCTGGTATATATTTGGCCCTAATTCTGGGTTTTTCATCATGCATCCTAGTCATGTGCAGGTACAGATTGTTTTAGTTATTACAGCTTTATAATATCTTTTAAATATCTAAGCAGGCTATTTCCTCCACTCTGCCTTTTTTCCCCCAGAATTCTCCTGTTCTTTCATGTTTATTTTATATATTAATTTTAGAATTATCTTGTCTAATTATAAAAAGCATATAGTTATTTAATGAGTATGTTAATTTTTAAATTATAGCAGAGAAAATTGGTGTTCTTATTACACTGTGTGCTCCTGTCTGAGAATGTCATAAGCCTTTCCAACTGTCCAAGTCCTGTTTAGACTTCTTTCTCGGTGTTTAAAAAATTCCCTTGATGTGGATCTTGCTAATTTTATTTATATTTATTCCTTTGAACTTTTTCTTTTACTGTTGCTATTATAAATGCAATTTTCTTTCATTGTATTTCCAAACATAGTATTGTGTGAATATGTGAAAGTTTGTTTTATTTTTATTTTTTTGGTACTTTTTCTTTAACATATATTATTTATTTCAGGATACAGATCTGTAATTCATCAGTCTTATACAATTCACAGTGCTTACCATAGCACATACCCTTTCTAATGTCCATCACCAGGTCACCCCATCCCTCTTTTCCTCCTCCCCTCCAGCAACCCTCAGTTTGTTTCCTGAGATTAAGAGTCTCTTATGGTTTGTCTCCCTCTCTGGTTTCATCACATTTCATTTTTCCTTTGCTTCCCCCATGATCCTCTGCCTTGTTTCTCAAATTCAAACCCGCTTTATGCTCAGTGTGCGTTCTGCTTGAGATCCTCTCTTTCCCCCTTCTTCGGCTCCTACCCGCCCTCCAATGCTGATCTGTCTCTCTCAAAATAAAATAAATCTTAAAAAAAAAAAGAATGACTTATGAACACACACACACATCCCCAATTCAAAACTATATAAAACAAATTCTCTCTTTCCAAAAACCATAGTTATTTTTAGAGCTATTCAAATATGGGGTGCTTGGATGGCTCACATTGGTTGAGTGTCTGACTTGGTTTTGGCTTAGGTCATGATCTTATGGGTAATGGGATTGAGCCCTGCATTGGGCTCTGTATTCACCCTGGAGCCTACTTTAAAGATTCTCTCCATCTACCCCTCCCCCTTCTCTCTCTCTTTCTTTCAAATAAATAAATAAATAACTCAGAAAATAAAGTTATTATAATATAGATGTTTATACACAGCATAGATATAATATGTTAATCTTTTTTTAAAAATTTTTTATTTTTTATAAACATATAATATATTTTTATCCCCAGGGGTACAAGTCTGTGAATCGCCAGGTTTACACACTTCACAGCACTCACCATAGCACATACCCTCCCCAATGTCCATAACCCCACACCCCGGCTCCCAACCCCCCTCCCCCCAGCAACCCTCAGTTTGTTTTGTGAGATTAAGAGTCACTTATGGTTTGTCTCCCTCCCAATCCCATCTTGTTTCATTCATTCTTCTCCTACCCACTTAAGCCCCCATGTTGCACCACCACTTCCTCATATCAGGGAGATCATATGATAGTTGTCTTTCTCTGCTTGACTTATTTCGCTAAGCATGATACCCTCTAGTTCCATCCACGTTGTCACAAATGGCAAGATTTCATTTCTTTTGATGGCTGCATAGTATTCCATTGTGTATATATACCACATCTTCTTGATCCATTCATCTGTTGATGGACATCTAGGTTCTTTCCATAGTTTGGCTATTGGGACATTGCTGTTATAAACATTCGGGTGCACGTGCCCCTTCGGATCACTACATTTGTATCTTTGGGGTAAATACCCAGTAGTGCAATTGCTGGGTCATAGGGCAGTTCTATTTTCAACATTTTGAGGAACCTCCATGTTGTTTTCCAGAGTGGCTGCACCAGCTTGCATTCCCACCAACAGTGTAGGAGGGTTCCCCTTTCTCTGCATCCTTGCCAGCATCTGTCATTTCCTGATTTGTTAATTTTAGCCATTCTGACTGGTGTGAGGTGGTAGCTCATTGTGGTTTTGATTTGTATTTCCCTGATGCCAAGTGATGTGGAGCACTTTTTCATGTGTCTGTTGGTCATCTGGATGTCTTCTTTGCAGAAATGTCTGTTCATGTCCTCTGCCCATTTCTTGATTGGATTATTTGTTCTTTGGGTGTTGAGTTTGCTAAGTTCTTTATAGATTTTGGACACTAGTCCTTTATCTGATATATTGTTTGCAAATATCTTCTCCCATTCTGTCAGTTGTCTTTTGGTTTTGTTAACTGTTTCCTTTGCTGTGCAAAAGCTTTTGATCTTGATTAAATCCCAATAGTTCATTTTTGCCTTTGCTTCCCTTGCCTTTGGCAATGTTCCTAGAAGATGTTGCTGCAGCTGAGGTCGAAGAGGTTGCTGCCTGTGTTCTCCTCAAGGATTTTGATGGATTCCTTTCTCCCATTGAGGTCCTCATCCATTTTGAGTCTATTTTCGTGTGTGGTGTAAGGAAATGGTCCAATTTCACTTTTCTGCATGTGGCTGTCCAATTTTCCCAGCACCATTTATTGAAGAGGCTGTCTTTTTTCCATTGGACATTCTTTCCTGTTTTGTCGAAAATTAGTTGACCATAGAGTTGAGGGTCTATTTCTGGGCTCTCTATTCTGTTCCATTGATCTATGTGTCTGTTTTTGTGCCAGTACCATGCTGTCTTGTAATAGAGCTTGAAGTCCGGAATTGTGATGTCACCAACTTTGGCTTTCTTTTTCAATATCCCTTTGGCTATTCAAGGTCTTTTCTGGTTCCATATAAATTTTAGGATTATTTGTTCCATTTCTTTGAAAAAGATGGATGGTACTTTGATAGGAATTGCATTAAATGTGTAGATTGCTTTAGGTAGCATAGACATTTTCACAATATTTATTCTTCCAATCCAGGAGCATGGAACATTTTTCCATTTCTTTGTGTCTTCCTCAATTTCTTTCATGAGTACTTTATAGTCTTCTGAGTATAGATTCTTTGCCTCTTTGGTTGGGTTTATTCCTAGGTATCTTATGGTTTTGGGTGCAATTGTAAATGGGATTGACTCCTTAATTTCTCTTTCTTCTGTCTTGTTGTTGGTGTAGAGAAATGCAATTGATTTCTGTGCATTGATTTTATATCCTGACACTTTACTGAATTCCTGTACAAGTTCTAGCAGTTTTGGAGTGGAGTCTTTCGGGTTTTCCACATATAGTATTATATCATCTGCGAAGCGTGATAGTTTGACTTCTTCTTTACTGATTTGGATGCCTTTGATTTCCTTTTGTTGTCTGATTGCTGAAGCTAGGACTTGTAGTACTATGTTGAATAGTAGTGGTGATAATGGACATCCCTGCCGTGTTCCTGACCTTAGCAGAAAAGCTTTCAGTTTTTCTCTATTGAGAATGATATTTGCGGTGGGTTTTTCATAGATGGCTTTGATAATATTGAGGTATGTGCCCTCTATCCCTACACTTTGAAGAGTTTTGATCAGGAAGGGATGCTGTACTTTGTCAAATGCTTTTTCAGCATCTATTGAGAGTATCATATGGTTCTTGTTCTTTCTTTTATTGATGTGTTGTATCACATTGAATGATTTGCGGATGTTGAACCAACCTTGCAGACGTGGAATAAATCCCACTTGGTCGTGGTGAATAATCTTTTTAATGTACTGTTGAATCCTATTGGCTAGTATTTTGGTGAGAATTTTCGCATCCGTGTTCACCAAGGATATTGGTCTATAGCTCTCTCTCTTTTTTTTAAAAGCTTTTATTTATTTTGACAGAAAGAAATCACAGGGAGGCAGAGAGGCAGAGAAAGAGGAAAGGAAGCAGGCTCCCTACTGAGCAGAGCCCGATGTGGGGCTCGATCCCCGGACCCTGGGATCATGACCCGAGCTGAAGGCAGAGGCTTTAAACCACTGAGGCACCCAGGTGCCCCTATAGTTCTCTTTTTTGATGGGATCCTTCTCTGGTTTTGGGATCAAGGTGATGCTGGCCTCATAAAATGAGAAGTTTTCCTTCCATTTTTATTTTTTGGAACAGTTTCAGGAGAATTGGAATTAGTTCTTCTTTAAATGTTTGGTAGAATTCCCCAGGAAGCCGTCTGGCCCTGGGCTTTTGTTTGTTTGGAGGTTTTTAATGACTGTTTTTTAATGACCAATAACCTTATTGGTTATGGGTCTGTTCAGGCTTTCTATTTCTTCCTGGTTCAATTGTGGTAGTTTATATGTTTCTAGGAATGCATCCATTTCTTCCAGATTATCAAATTTGTTGGCGTAGAGTTGCTCATAGTATGTTCTTATAATTGTTTGTATTTCTTTGGTGTTAGTTGTGATCTCTCCTCTTTCATTCATGATTTTATTTATTTGGGTCCTTTCTCTTTTCTTTTTGATAGTCTGGGCTGGGGTTTATCAATCTTATTAATTCTTTCAAAGAACCAGCTCCTAGTTTCATTGATTTGCTCTATTGTCTTTTTGGTTTCTATTTCATTGATTTCTGCTCTGATCTTTATGATTTCTCTTCTTCTGCTTGGCTTAGGGTTTCTTTCTTGTTCTTTCTCAAGCTCTTTTAGGTGTAGGGTTAGGTTGTGTACCTGAGACCTTTCTTGTTTCTTGAGAAAGGCTTGTACCGCTATATATTTTCCTCTCAGGACTGCCTTTGTTGTGTCCCACAGATTTTGAACTGTTGTGTTTTCATTATCATTTGTTTCCATAAGTTGTTTCAATTCTTCTGTAATTTCCTGGTTGACCCATTCATTCTTTAGAAGGATGCTGTTTAGTCTCCATGTATTTGGGTTCTTTCCAAACTTCTTCTTGAGGTTGAGTTCTAGCTTCAGAGCGTTGTGGTCTGAAAATATGCAGGGAATGATCCCAATCTTTTGATACAGGTTGAGTTTTGATTTAGGACCGAGGATGTGATCTATTCTGGAGAATGTTCTATGTGCACTAGAGAAGAATGTGTATTCTGTTGCTTTGGGATGAAATGTTCTGAATATATCTGTGATGTCCATCTGGTCCAGTGTGTCATTTAAGGCTTTTATTTCCTTGTTGATCTTTTGCTTGGATGATCTGTCCATTTCAGTGAGGGGAGTGTTAACATCCCATACTATTATTGTATTAGTGTTGATGTGTTTCTTTGATTTTGTTATTAATTGGCTTATATAGTTGGCTGCTCCCACGTTAGGGGCATAGATATTTAAAATTGTTAGATCTTCTTGTTGGACAGACCCTTTGAGTATGATGTAGTGTCCTTCCTCATCTCTTATTATAGTCTTTGGCTTAAAATCTAATTGATCTGATATAAGGATTGCCACTCCTGCTTTCTTCTGATGTCCATTAGCATGGTAAATTCTTTACCACCCCCTCACTTTAAATCTGGAGGTGTCTTCGGGTTTATTTTATTTTATTTTATTTTTTTATTTATTTAAAAGATTTTATTTATTTATTTGACAGACAGAGATCACAAGTAGACAGAGAGGCAGGCAGAGAGAGAGAGAGAGAGAGGGAAGCAGGCTCCCCGCTGAGCAGAGAGCCCGATGCCGGGCTTGATCCCAGGACCCTGAGATCATGACCTGAGCTGAAGGCAGCAGCTTAACCCACTGAGCAACCCAGGCTCTCTGTCTTTGATTTAAAATGAGTTTCCTGTAGGCAACATATAGATGGGTTTTGTTTTTTTTATCCATTCTGATACCCTGTTTCTTTTGATTGGGGCATTTAGCCCATTAACATTCAGGGTAACTATTGAGAGATATGAATTTAGTGTCATTGTATTGCCTGTAGGTGACTGTTACTGTATATTTTCTCTGTTTCTTTCTGATCTACTACTTTTAAGCTCTCTCTTTGCTTAGAGGAGCCCTTTCAATATTTTCTTTAGAGCTGGTTTGGTGTTTGCAAATTCTTTCAGTTTTTGTTTGTCCTGGAAGCTTTTAATCTCTCCTTCTATTTTCAATGATAGCCTAGCTGGATATAGTATTCTTGGCTGCATGTTTTTCTCGTTTAGTGCTCTGAATATATCATGCCAGCTCTTTCTGGCCTGCCAGGTCTCTGTGGATAAGTCTCATGCCAATCTAATATTTTTACCATTTTACGTTACAGACTTCTTTTCCCGGGCTGCTTTCAGGATTTTCTCTTTGTCACTAAGTCTTGTAAATTTTACTATTATGTGATGGGGTGTGGGCCTATTCTTATTGATTTTGAGGGGCATTCTCTGCACCTCCTGAATTTTGATGCTTGTTCCCTTTGCCATATTGGGGAAATTCTCCCCAATAATTCTCTCCAGTATACCTTCTGCTTCCCTCTTTCTTTCTTCTTCTTTGGAATCTCAATTATTCTAATGTTGTTTCGTCTTATGGTGTCACTTATCTCTTGAATTCTCCCCTCGTGGTCCAGTAGCTGTTTGTCCCTCTTTTGCTCAGCTTCTTTATTCTCTGTCATTTGGTCTTCTATGTTGCTAATTCTTTCTTCTGCCTCATTTATCCTAGCAGTGAGAGCCTTCATTTTTTATTGCACCTCATTAATAGCTTTTTTGATTTCAACATGGTTAGATTTTAGTTCTTTTATTTCTCCAGAACGGGCCTTTATATCTCCCAAGAGGGTTTCTCTAATATTTTCCATGCCTTTTTTGAGCCTGGCTACAGCCTTGAGAATTGTCATTCTGAACTCTAGATCTGACATATTAACAATGTCTGTATTGATTAGGTCCCTAGCCTTCGGTACTGCCTCTTGTTCTTTTTTTTGTGGTGAATTTTTCCGCCTTCTCATTTTGACCAGATAAGAGTATACAAAGGAGCAAGTAAAATACTAAAAGTGTGGCAGCAACCCCAGGAAAATATGCTTTAACCAAATCAGAAGAGATCCCTAATCGTGAGGGGGGAGAAAGGGGATAAAAAGAGGTTCAGAACGAAGGAAAGAAAAAACAAAACAAAACAAGAAACAAAACAAAATAAAAAAAGAAAGAAAAGAATTTAAAAAAGGAAACGAATAAAGAAAAGTATAAAAAAGAAAAAAATATATATTAGGTAAACTAGTTAAAAAAACGTTAAAAAAGAAAAGGGTAAAAGTTAAAATAATTTTAGCAGAAGAAGAGAAAAAAAATGAAAAAAAAATTTAATTAACTGCAAGACTAAAGAATCATAGGGAGAAAGCCATGAGTTCCGTGCTTTGCTTTCTCCTCCTCTGGAATTCTGCTGCTCTCCTTGGTATTGAAACTGCACTCCTTGGTAGGTGAACTTGGTCTTGGCTGGATTTCTTGTTGATCTTCTGGGGGAGGGGCCTGTTGTAGTGATTCTCAAGTGTCTTTGCCCAAGGAGGAATTATCAGGGGCCGGGCTGAGTAATCCGCTCGGGTTTGCTTTCAGGAGCTTTTGTTCCCTGAGCGCTTTCCGTAGAGTTCTGGAGGACAGGGATACAAATGGCGGCCTCCTGGTCTCCGGCCTGGAGGAGCCGAGAGCCTGGGGCCCCACTCCTCAGTGCGCCCACAGAGAACAGTGCCCAGTAACTCCCGTCTGACTGACCTCCGGCCGCGCTCTGAGCTCACCGAGCCTGCGACTTGTTCAAGGTAACTCCGAGCTCTGAACTCACTTTCGGCTCTGTCTCTGTAGCCAGCTTCCTCCTTCTAATTCCTGTAAGCTCTGTGACACTCAGACACCCCCGATCCTTCTGTGACCTTGGAGGACCTGAGGCTACACTGACCCCACGTGGGCTTCACTCTGGTTTAGCCTCTGGAGCGATGTCCCTCAGCCAAACAGACTTTTAAACGTCCTGATTTTGTGCTCCATTGTTCCACCGCTTGCCGGGAGCCGGCCCCTCCCCCCGGGGGTCTATCTTCCCCTCGCTTTGGATTCACTTCTCTGCCAGACCTACCTTTCAGAAAGTGGTTGTTTTTCTGTTTCTAGAATTGCTGTTTTTCTCTTCAATCTGCGGATGGATTTGCAGGTGTTTGCAATCTTTAGATAAGCTATCTAGCTGATCTCCTGCTAGCTGAAGTAGTCTCAGCCTGCTACTTCTCTGCCATCTTGACTCCTCCCCTAATATGTTAATATTTGGACTTGTATATTCAGATAAATATGTATAAGAATTCAATATCCATTCATCACATATATATTATTATTTGTATATTTCTTTAAGTTAGCACTTGGCTTTCCTTCCATTATAGTTGGGCAGTGAATTGTCTCTAATTTATTAGGAAGAATACTTTTTTCAGCAAGCTGGTAAAGGCAAGAGAATGCCAATTTAAATTTGCTTCCTTTCCCCCGCCCCCACCATCTTCTCTCCCTCCTCAAGGTATGTCCGTGATATCAGTTGATACATTCTAACTTCTTTCAGAAAAGAAAAGGGGAAAAAAACCCCAAAACACCCAACAACCAAACATGCATTGTTCAAGCTCCTTGGGTTCCTTTAGTTTCAGAGAAAAATTTAGGGAATTCTTTCTCTCTTTGGTATCTTTTTGGATTCAGATTATGTTTGCTCAGTTTATTCTATAATTAAGAAAGGAGAAGCATTTTCCTTTTTGGTAACCAGTGTGTTTTATCCCACATCATTCTGTAGCTATTGTAGTGAAATAGAAAGAGTTTTGTGTTCAATGACATGGCCTTCTTCTTACCCACAGTTGTTATCCCTCTTACTGACAATGTTTTGCCATTCTTTTCAGTCTCCCCTGGGCTCCCATGCCTCAGTTAAAATTTTTTTTTTCTTTTTTCCTTTCTTGGTGACGGTACCAAGATGGCTGCCAGAAGGAGAGGTGTTGACACATAAGTGATGTGCTAAGGCCGTTAGCTAGCAGTTGCCTATTGCTCACATCTTGTTTTTTTTTTTTCTTTTTCCTTTTTTTTCCCTGAGCAAAGCTGACTTTATTTAATTTCTGCCCCGAATGAGGTTTTTAGACTATGTGGGGAAAATATCTTTGGTAAGAGAAAACAAACAAAATTAAAACAAAAAAACAAAAAAACCAAACACGAAGGGTTTTTCCCTTACAGTCCAAAATCTTTGTGATGATTTTGTTTCTGAAGATAATTTTAGAAAATCATCTCCATACCATAAGAACACAAATTTGTCCTTGTTCTTGACAGCCTTAAGTGTTCAAGATGAGGACTTCTCAAACAAGTAGCTTAACATGAAATGATTATGAATGTTTGGAAATTCCATGCTAAATATGTGGAGAGGAAATTGTCACTATGTTAGAAGGGTGGACTGAAGGTACTCTACTTTCAAAGGAAACATGATCTATGCAATAGGTGGGAAATGCAAGTAGGATGTGATTCTTCTGGCCACATAGTGCCATAAGGCAGGCTTGCAAATCAGACAGATTGGATGGGAACTCTAGCTACACAAAATACAAGGATCTTGAGCTTGGGCACATCTCTTAATCTCTCTAGATCTCAGCCTCTTCGATCATCTGAAGTGTGTGTGTGTGTGTGTGTGTGTGTATGTGTGCACATGCCTGTGTGTAAATGCTTACTTTGTCAAATCAGCTAAGATATATAAAAACACCAAACCAAGTGCTTAAAAAATAGTAGATAGATTATGTTTATAAAAAAAAAATAGTAGATACTATTTTAAGTTTAAAAACTGGGTATATTTTAAGTTTAAAAACTGGGCATGTTGGGGCGCCTGGGTGGCTCAGTGGGTTAAGCCACTGCCTTCGGTTTGGGTCATGATCTCAGGGTCCTGGGATCTTGTCCCACATCGGGCTCTCTGCTCGGCAGGGAGCCTGCTTCCTCCTCTCTCTCTCTGCCTGCCTCTCTGCCTACTTGTGATCTCTCTCTGTCAAATAAATAAATAAATAAAATCTTTAAAAAAAAATAAAAACTGGGCATGTTAAGAGTGTATTAAGTGTACTATAAACATTAAAAAACCTGGAACGTGTTAAGTACCACCACAGAGTCAAATAAGTAGGCATTTAATTTGGCTACATTGAGCTTTTAGTATCAGTGAGATATTAGTGCTATGAAGACAAAATAATGTGTGGACCATCTCTTTGGGAGCAAAATTTTGTGCCAGCTGTCCATCAAAGAGGAAGATTTCAAACAACTAGTCTTTCTAAAACTACTGCTGCCATAAACCAAAAGAAGGTTTTCATATTTGTAGAGTGACAACAAAGGTTGGCTGGATATCATGTCAACAGGAATTTACTAAGTGTATGGAAATGCTCAGTTTGCTTCTCCGAGGAGTTTGTTTTCTCGTTAGAGAAATCAAGATATCCATGCATAAAGCAATGAAACCCAGCCTTGTACTGAATTGAATTATGTACTAAATTCCAAAGTGTGTTTCCAAATGGAAAAGATTCCAAAGCCAAATAAGAGTGCCTGTCCAGATGTTATGAAGAGCTATTGCCTCTGGTTGCCTGAGATCACTGTCCACCTTCTCTGCCTACTTCTTTTGGACAGTAGCTCGTCAGCAACAATCACATGGTTGTGGGAGGGACAATCAATCATTTTTTTCCCAACTTGCTCTTTATACACTCTCAACCCTGCCCTCATCCGGAGATGGGTAAGTGACTTGATTATTCTAGCCTGTCACCCTCTTGCTCACAAGGATCAGTCATAATTAGGGAATGATTCTGGCCGGGCTAGACATAGTACTTTCCTGAATATCTTTTGTTGTTTTTTGTTTTGTTTTGTCTTGTTTTCCTTTTTTGAAATTTTTAATTGTTTTCTTTAAAATTATAAATCATTGAAGAGATTATTTAGATGTATTACATTAATATTTCTTTTTTCTTAAGATTTTTCTCTTTGTACATTTATTTATTTCTTATTTTTTTATTATGTTAGTCACCATACAGTCCATCATTAGTTTTTGATGTAGTGTTCCATGATTCATTGTTTGTGTATAACACCCAGTGCTCCATGCAATCTGTGACCTCTTTAATACCCATCACGAGGCTCACCCTTTCCTCCACCCCCCTCCATTCTAAAACCCTCAGTATCTTTTGAACTGAAATTGGGGATTTATTTTTTCTCTTTTTGGTGGTGAAGCAAGTGAGATGTGAGCCTGGAAGTGCTAATATATACAGTTGCAGCTTCATGGAGAAAATATGATTGTGAGAATGATGGCAATGGTTAGAGAAAGGTAGAGATACCAAAGGGAGAGGGACAGAGGGACAGTGAGGCCCTGGTTCCCTTTGTCATTGACCCTGAGATTTGGATTGGATTCTTGTCATCCTTAGTTAAAGAGTCCTAAGTTATGTGATGCCATCCTGTGAACATTGCTTACCTCATTTACCTATTTTGGGCAGCAGGGTAATGAGAGCAGATCCCATTTAAATGTGGGTTGCACTCCTTTCCGTAACCATTTTCAAAGGAATCCCTTTAAATGAGAAAAAATTGTGTGTGTATATGTAATATTCAGCCATGAGAAAGAAAAAAATTCTGCTGTTTATGACAACATGGTGTGGGGGAATCAGGGAGATGTTGTTTAAAGGGCAAACTTGCAACTAGGAGATAAATAAGTTCTGGAGATCTAATGCACAACCTAGGGATCATTGTTAACAATACTGTACTGTAAACTTCAAAGTTGCTAAGAGACTAGTCTTTAATTGTTCTCAGCACAAAAAGGAATTTTATTTATGTGACATGATAAAGGTACTAGCTCATGTTACTACAGTAATCATACTGCATACATAAAAATCAATCAAATAAAAGATTAGTTTAAAAGAACCACAGGTGCCTTGTTAGCACAGTAGGTAGCACGTCAGTCTCATAAAAGAACCTCAATGAGTATTAATTGAATTTATATAATTGAGTATACGGCCTCCATCTTCTAGTATTAAGCAGAATACTGTTGGTTTCACCACTTATGGGCCTTACTGCTTTGGTTTATTTTGCTCTACTTTACACAGCTTTAAAATATATATAATGATTATACATGACTTATCTAAGAGATAGTATAGGATAATGGTTAAGAACATAGTCTCTGGAAAAAAGAATTTCTATAGTCAAATACTGCCTTTATAGGATTTACAGAACTTGTTTGTGGTTTATTGGGACCTGGGGCAAGTTACTTAACCTTCAGATGTCTTGGTTTCCTTATTTGTAAAATGGTGGTAAAAGTAAGATTGTGTGTGATGCATGTTTAGTGAGTTCATGTGTTTAAAGCTGTTCACATAACAAGTACTATCTAAGTGTTAATATGTATTATAATGACATTATTCAGTTGTAACTGGATTAAATACAATCCACATCACAATACCTTCATCATGATTAGCCCTCAGTAAATATTAATTTATGTGGCTGTGGATATTTGGGTCTAGTTCCAGCTCTGTACTGACAGTTGGCATACCGCCGTCACATTAATCTTATTAAAGTCACATTTTGTCATGTTTTGCTTATGCTAAACACAATCAGAAGCCACCTATTATCTGTAGATTGTTGTCCTTTTCAGACCATTTCTATCCTAATCATTTTCATCTATTCCCCAGGATCACCTCACATGATCATTGCACTTATTTGAAAGATTTTTCTCGTCTCATTATATGTCAAGAGCTCATTATATGTGAGGAGTCTGAGATTTTCCCTAACTTGCAAGCTAACAAATTAGCCTACCACTACTTCATGGGTTTTGGCAGAAGATGTGACATTCCTGAGTCATTACAGTGCAACAAACAGCATGAGCCTCATGTTTACACCGGTTGTCCTCAATCCAGAAATCCCCTGGGAGGGGGATGCAGAAGGGCTCAGGTGGGTGTTCTGCATGCAGTGGCTGAGGAACTTCAAGCTTAGGGTACCCAATATTCTTTGATTGGAAATCAAAACTCAATAAATGGTAATTTCATAAAGCTTAGTTGCAAGGTAGAATCTGAACCCATATTTGTTAACAGTGTTTCACTAAAAACAGGTCCTGATTTCATGGCCCTGATCAGTTGGGGACTGAGACTGAGAACCCCTATATAGTGCCAAACTAATATCAGAGTTTGATGTGAACTTTTGTTTTGTTTTGTTTTGAGAGAGGGTGCAAGTGGTAAGAGGGGCAGAGAGAGAATTTTAAGCAGGTTCTACACTCAGTGCAAAGCCAGACATGGGGCTTGATCTCTTGACCCTGAGATCAGCAACCCCTGAGGTCGGGACCCTGAGATCAGGACCTGAGCTGAAATCAAGAGTCAGATGTTTAGCTGACTGAGCCACCCAGGTGCCACCTTGATATGAAAATCTCCCTCTGTGTTTTAATCCAGAGCATTACTGTCTCTTATTACCATTGTTTCATTACAATTTTATAAAACTAGCCTGGAGTCTCATTTTTTTAATAAGTGAATTCCACCCAGGATCACAGTTATATTTTTAGTCTTTTTCTAAATGCCAACATTAGTCATTAGATAGAAGACCTGGTCATGAACCAGGCCATTGGATGACTCAAGACTCCATCACTTGACCTCATACTGAAAATATGAGAGCCAAACAGAGTTTGTTTGACAAGCAGCACTGTAGCAGTGTTTTCTGCTTTTCAGTTTCACTGTACAGGAAAACATAGTCAGTTCTAAAATACTGGTTTTTCTTTTTTTTGGGCCAGTGGCCATGTTGCTTTTTATTGAGAATGGTCCAGTTGTAAAAATCTCCGCTGGGGAAGTGGTTCTAATTGAATGCCAACACCACATTTTATGGCCTGCTAAGGCCAACAGATTCCAATTAACTGGTGTCAGAATGAATTTCTCTAATTATTACTTTAATTTGGCCACTTCCTTGCTTAAAAGAATTCTTTGGAGTATATATTCAAGCCTTTTTAATCTGGCCAAATTCCTTTTTATGAACATCCCTGCAAGAACCATATACTATAATTACACTGGTCTACTTTCTTTTCTTTAACTCTTCATTCCCTTACTTGTTTTTCTTTTTTTAGTTCTATTCTTATGTATCTTATAGTATTTGCTTTGAGTGGAATGTTTTCTTCTGTTATGGTATCCAATGGATTATTACTGATGCTTAAGAATACGCCATTGGTTTTTGTATGTAGCCCTTTTCGACATAAATCTGCTGACTCTCTTTAAATTGAAATGGCTGGATTTAGAGACTATTGAATTTTCTGTGTGCATAACCATATTTTCTACAAACACATGACAGTTAGGCCTCTTTATTTCCAATTATTATGCCAAATAATTTCATTGGCTTGCATTTACTAGAACTTATACTAAAATGTTCAGTAGAAGTAGTGATAGTGGGTAGTCTTGTCTTTTTTCCCAACATTTAAAAGAATGTGTCTCAAATTTCATCATTAAGCTACTTCATGAATAACTATATATGTGAGTCAGCATTCCAGATGGTTAAGAACTAGGACTCTGGACCCACTTGCCTGGATTTAAATTCCAGCTCTGTCACTTCCGGCTGTGTTACATTGGATACATTAACCCTCACTCAATTTTCTCATGTATAAGATAGGGCATGATAGCATCCTATCATAGGGTTGTTGTAAAAGTTCAATGAATTAATACTTGTAAAGTGCTTAAAACTATCTGATGCATGGCAACCATGATGTAAGTGTTCTTTATGTAATATATTGAATCAAACATTTGAAATTTTTCATTCAGTATATTTTTAATTTATATTATTATATTGAATACCTTTTAAGTTCCCAAGATGTCATATTGCATAATGAGTTTTTTAAAAATACATTGTTCACTTCTATTCAATATTGTACTGGAGATTGTAGCTGGGACAATTAGGCAAGAAGATGATATAAAAGACAACTAGATTGGAAAGAAACAGATAAAACTACTCACAGATGACATGATATTGTGTATAGAAATCCAAGGGGGGAAAGAAAGAAATCCTAGGGAATTCATACATGCATACATACCTATGTGCACACATACACAGACACACCAATGATGAGAACTAATAAATTCATCCAAGTTTAAGGGTACGGTATCAAGATACAAAAATTAATTGTATTTCTGTATACCAGCAATGAACAATTAAAAAGGAAATTAAGAAAATAATTTTATTTATAGTAGCATCAAGAAGAAAATATTTAAGAATAAGGTTAAAAAAGTTATACACTGAAAACTATAAAACATTTTTGAAATAAATTAAGGAAGAACTAAATAAATAAATACCTCTTGCTCATGGATTGGAAGACTTATTATTAAGATGGAAATATTCCTCAAACTGATCTACATATGCTGTATAATCCCTAATAAAACCAGCTGCCTTTACAAAAAAGAAGTTGACAAACTAAACCTAAAGTTATATGTAAATGCAAAGGTCCCAGACTAGTCAAACCAGTCTTGAAAAATGATTAAGTTAGAGGACTCATATTTCCTGATTTCAAAATTTACTACAAAGCGATAGTAATCAATGCAGTGTGGTACTGGCATAAGGATAGATACATAAATCAATGGAATAGACTTGAGAATCTAGAAATAAATACTTCTATTTAAGATCAATTGATTTTTTAAATTTTATTTATTTTTATTTTTAAAGATATATTTATTTGAGAGAGAGAGAGGGCATAGAGGGAGGGAGGGGCAGAGGGAGAGGGAAAGAGAATCTTTCAGGGCCGGATGTGGGGCTTGATCTCAAGATCCCGAGATCATGACCCCGAGTTCACTACCTGAATCAAAACAAAGAGTCAGACAGAACTAACTGTGCCACTCAAGTGCCCTTAAGATGAACTGATTTTTGGCAACAATGTCAAGGCAACTCAATAAAGAAAGAATAGTCTTTTCAACAAATGGTGTTATGACAACTGATCTCTACATGTATAAGAATGACATTGGGACCCTACATTGGAACATAAATAAAAATGAACTAAACAATGTTTAAAAACTCAGAGAATAAAACACAGAAATAAATCTTAGGACCTTGAATTAGGCAGTGGTTTCTGCTATGACACCAAAAGCACAAGAAACAAAAGAAAAAGAAAAAGGACCGCATCAACTTAAAAACTTTGGAAATTTAAAGGACATTATCAAGAAAGTGATAAGATAAACCACAGGATGGTAGAAAATATTTGCAAATCGAATATCTGATAAGGGATCAGATTCAGAATACATGAAGAATTTTGGCAGGTCAACAATAAAAAGACAAATAACCCAATTAGAATTGAGCATAATATTTGAAAACATTTCTCTAAAGAAGATACACAAATGGCTAGTAAACCCTTGAAAAGATGCTCAAAATCATTAGTCATTAGAGAAATGAAAATCAAAACTATAGTGAGATACCTCCTCACACCCACTAGGATGGCTATACTAAAATAATAGGCCATAACAAGTGTTGACAAGGTTGTAGAGAAACTTGAGCATCTGTACATCTCTAGTGGAAAAGTAAAATAGTGCAGCTTTTTTGGTAAAAGAGCTTGTCAGTTACTTAGAAACTTATAGATAAGGGTTACCATATGATCTATATGATCCAGCAATTTTACTAAGTATATATGCATTGAAAATACATACCCACACAGAAAATTGTTCACAAATATTTGTAACAGCATAATTCATAAAACTCCAATATGGAAACAACCCAACTGTTCATCAACTAATGACTGGATAAACCAAAGGTGGTATATCTATACAATGGAATATGATTCAGCCATAAAAAGGAATGAAGGACTCACATGCTACAATATGGGTGAACCTTGAAAACATGCCAAAGGAGAGAAAACATTCACAAAAGATCAGTATCATATGATTCACTTATACTAAATGTCTGGAATGGGAAAATTCAGAGACAAATTGAATCAGTGGCTTTTAGATGCAGGAAGTAGAAACTGGCAGTGTCTAGTTATGGAGACAGGATTTCTTATTGGAGTGAAGAAAATGTTCTGGAAAGGTTGTACAACTATATGAATGTACTAAAACCCCCTGAATTATACACTTAAAAAGGGTCAGTTTTAAGATATGTGAATTACAATTCGTTAAAGATGTTAAAAAATGCACAGTTGATTTAACTTTCTAGTATTTAATTCAGGATATTTGCATAGATGTTTATAAGTGAGATTGTTTTTTGTTTTTCTTACACAGTCTTTATTTAGTTTTGGTATCTGAACCTGAATAATCCGACTTCTCTAGTATGTATAAATTGTCTTTGTTTCTCTTCTGGTCTAATTCCACTTTAGTGCTAATTCTTAGCCCCTTCTGCCTACTTAAGAATTTAGTTAAGAATTTAGTTCTAGCAAATTCTCCCTCTCCTCCCTACATTAATAATTTTTTCCTATTATCTCCTTGATAATTCTAATAAGTATTCAAAGTGATGTGATGTCTTTTACTGTGAAAGCACACTCCCTTGACCCCACATTCATCTCCAGTAACTACCATGTTTCTTTGTTCCTCATGATAGCAAAACTTACTGAAAAATTAATTTATGGTTACTAGCATCTTTTCCTTCATCCTCTCTTGGATCCATTTTGTTTTTATTTCATTTTGTTTTGTTTCATTTTATTTTATTTTTTAAAGATTTTGAGATAGAGCGAGAAAGAGAGAGAGAGAGAGAGAGAACACGAGTGAGGGGAGAGTGGAGAAAGGAGAAACAGGCTCTCCACTGAGCGCGGAGCCCGATGTGGGGCTCAATCCCAGGACCCTGAGATAATGACCTGAGCTGAAGGCAGGCAATTAACTGACTGAGCCACCCACACACCCCTATTTTATTATTTTTTTTAGAGAGTTATTTATTTATTTGAGAGAGAGACAGAGAGGGAGCACTAGCAGTGGGTGGGGGCAGAGGGAGAAGGAGAGAAGCAGACTTCCCATTAAGCACAGAGCCCCATGTGAGTTTGATCTTATGACCCTTGAGATCATTACCTGAGCCAAAATCAAGAGTCAGTTAACCAACTGAGCTACCCAAGTGCCCCTCTTCAATCCATTTTATGAGGCTTTTGTCCTCTTTTTAGCCACTAAAGCCACCAGTTAGCTCCATATTGTTAACATTCTACTGATCAGTTCTCTGTTATCATCTTAAATGAACTTCCAAAAGCATTTGATTAAATGATAACTCTCTTCTTGAAATATTTTCAATTTAGTTTTGGGATGCTACTTTCCTGGCTGTATGATTGAGGGTCATGGCTTTTTTTTAGCTGTCAGCTGA
The DNA here is from genome assembly GCF_022355385.1 of Mustela nigripes. Lineage (NCBI taxonomy): Eukaryota > Metazoa > Chordata > Mammalia > Carnivora > Mustelidae > Mustela > Mustela nigripes. Next base: position 38,501,517 of record NC_081562.1, on the reverse strand, counting down.
AGACCATTTTCCAATCCTACAGACTACCACAATTACTTGCCATTCGGGCTTCTCCAACATGGCTGCTTACTTCATCAAGACCCCAAAGAGAGTCTCTGACCTCAGGAAGAGCTCAGCCTCTTTACTTTAGGACTTTTCACTTAATTAACCAGACCCACCAGGATAATCTTGCTTTTGATTAACTAGGAACTGAGTTAATCAATCAACTGAGTTTTGATTTGGGACCTTAATTACATCTCAAAATACCCTCTCCTTGCCCATATTCTATTGGTTAGAAGCAAGTTACAGGTCTTGGATTCTCTTGAAGAGTGGGGATTGTATAGGTCAGGAAACAGCAAGAGGTAGAAGTCATAGGAGCCATCTTATAATTATGTCTACTGTACTCCTTATCTGTTTGATCTCTAAAATTGTAACTCCTTGGCACTCAGTTCTTGCGTCCCTTTGTCTGTTATGCTGAATATCTTTTGCCTCTCCACATTTGCTTTCTCCCTTCTCTTCTTTTATTTGTGCCCTAAGAGTTGGTTTGAATACACTATATGAACAGATGCCCTTGTTCTTGTCTTTCCTGTTGGTCATTGGGAAGAGGGTGAGGTTGGGCTATTTATTCTTCTAGCCTCTCAACGGCTGTGTTGCGCCCCTTGACTAAAAGTTATAGCTCTTTTTAGGGATCCCTCTCCATTCGGGCACCACTTTTATGTTCCCAGGAATTCCTACCTTCTTTTACTCATTTAGGTTCCCTGCTATTGGGGTAAATGCATATGCCTCATTATTATTTACAATAAACTCAGCTACACCACTTAAATAGAAACTTTGTTAGACTCTTCTCAAGTTGTATTGTTGGAGTATGCTCCTTGTACTGATGTGTAAGTCTACATGCTCTTCCTTGCTCATCTCATCAAGTCTCATGGATTTAAATTTTCATGATTCCACTGATGACTCCTAAATTTTTATCCATAGCCTGGGCCTCTTCCTTGGAATTCCTACTTGAAATTTTTACTTGGCTACCTTCTGTATATCACAGACTTTACATGTCCCAAACCTCCAACTCCGATTTTCACCCAACTTCCAACCTCAAACCTGGCCTCTCCACATACTTTCTGGTCTCAGTAAATGGTAATATCTTTCTTCCACTTCAGAGGCCAAACAGTCTGGAGTTATTTTTGGCTTTACCCTTTCTTTCATACTCCCGATTTGATCCAACATCAATCTTCTTCTTTCTCTCTATTTGCATTTTAACCACTTCTTACCACCCCCACTGCTTCCACATTGGTCTAAGCCATCATCTTCTCTAACCTGGGCTACTGGGCCAGAATTCTAACTAGTTTCCTTCCTCCTTTCCTTGCTCTTCACATTTCATTCCAGTCTTTTCTGAACAAGGCTGTCATAGTGATCTTTTCAATATGTAAGTTACATCTTGTCTCTTTGAAATCCTTCGGTGGCTTCTCACTTCATAGGGAGTAAAAGCTGAAGACTTTAAAATGACCTAGAAGGCTGCATGTGATCTGACCTGCTGCTATAATTCTGACTTTGCTCTTACTACTCTTCTTGCTTATTCTATTCCTGTTTCTTTGCTGTTCCTTGAATATGTTGTGCATGCCCCTGCCTCAAAGCCTTTGAACTCCCTGTGCCATCTGCCTGGGACGCTTGTCCCTTACCTATATCTGTATGTCTGGCTTCTTCAAATACCAGCTTTTCACTAAGTCTTCTCTGGCATTCTTTATAAAATAGCATCCTTCTTTCCAGTTCTGTGTTCTTCTTCTCCTTACGTCAGTTTATTTTTTCTTCCTAGGACTTTTATCCCCTGAAGTACTATAACATTCTCTTGTTTATTTGTGATTTGTTTCTCTTTCTGTCCCCCCAATCCCTGCAACTACAATGTATGCTTAATACATTAGGGACTTTGTTTTGTTTGCTTATTTTTCTGAAGCATCTTGAATGCTGCCTGGTATGTAGTGCTGTTCAATAAATAGCTGTTGAATAAATAATTGAGTTTCTTAATGACAAAGTTTGAGTGATTAGGTATAATAGTGGTTTAGTAGATAACATCTATAAAATCTCTAGAGTTGTTGTGTTTAGGACTCCCGATCCATGGTAATATTGGAAATAATGCTGATACAGTTATGGTGCTAGGAGGTGTTTGGATCAGTTCTGGTCTTAAGATTGTATTTCTTTTTCCTCCTACTTTCTCAGGTCCAACGCTGCCTAATAAACCACAGTCCCTATCATCAAATGCATTGTTTAAGCTTCCTCTATGCTCATGGTGGTCTCAACGCAGCTGCAGCTTCAGGCAGGATGCCTGCTTCTGCCTACTTATCTGCCTGAGCCTTCCTTGCTCACTACATTGCCTTTCTGTTCTATTTCATGTCCACTGAGATTTTTATCTTGATTCTGTACCCAGTTAATGTCATTGGGCTTTTAACTTTTTATACATTTCCAATCATGGCTGTGGGTTTCGAACAGATAATGCATGGTAATTTATGAACTCACTAAACTGTCTTAACTAGAAGTCTCCATGCACTTCCAAAGTTTGGATTATTGCCAAATTTAAAATCTAGGAGATAGCACATAAAAATTCAGATTTACCATTTATCTTGAAAATTTGTAATATCTGGCAACTCTTGGCCTACATTTCTGCATAGGACAACTGGGTGGAGGTGAGTAAATACTAAGACCCTTCAGTGGGTCAAGTACTTTACAGGTTGCCAAGTTCTCACTGCTGCACTTTTTCTTAAACATGATAGAGATGATTTCATTGCTTTGCCTTATCTTCCTAACCCCTGTAGGCATTTTAATTTGTGACTGCTATTTTGGGTATATGATGAGCTAAAGCATCAGGTAATTTATTAAGAGGTTAAAAACTAAATGCCACCCAAACCAAAAACACATTCTTTATTTTGAATAGTATGTGTGAAATGGAGAGATAGAAAGCACTCTACGTTTTTTCTTCCTAGCGTCAGTTTTTTCTCCTATCTCTTCCAGTCTAAAATTTCCAAGCCTACTAAACCTGCAACTTTTCCATTTTAGGCCAGACTTCTCCCCTTAAATAAATTTCTTTTGGATAAAACTTTATATCAGGGAATACCCTGTAATTGAGTGATGCCATTACACAGTGAATAACACAGCACTGAGAATGTAAGCTGTCTGTAAGAGCTCTACAATTCAAGGAAGAATGAACTCTTTTGATGCTATTGACAAGCTTTTCTTCCTAAATTGAACTGAGTAGTTATGAGAAACTGATTTTTCATGTATACAAGAATATAGGTGATCAGCTTCTTTGGTCCAACTACTACAGATATTCTTCCCAGAATATTAGAAGTATGTTTATACTTCTTAAATTATAAATTTCTGGTTTATACTGAATAGTGACTTTCTGTCCTCAAATGTACAACTTTGTACAAGAGTAACCATGAAATGGACATTTGCTTAGTTTATGTGACTTGTAGAATATCAGAAAAACCTACTGCTCTTCCTGCTTTCCCTGCCAGTGAGTCAGGAATTGAAAAGGTGATATTTCTGATAATAAATCAGAAATTTGGGGTGCCTGGGTGGCTCAGTGGGTTAAACCGCTGCCTTCGGCTGGCTCGGGTCGTGATCTCAGGGTCCTGGGATTGAGTCCCGCATCGGGCTCTCTGCTCAGCAGGGAGCCTGCTTCCCTCTCTCTCTCTGCCTGCCTCTCCATCTACTTGTGATTTCTCTCTGTCAAATAAATACATAAAATCTTAAAAAAAAATCAGAAATTTATTAGGTTAATGCAATGAAGCTATTGTTGAATAGCAAATGAATCCTCTTTTGTTTGTGCCATTTGTCATCTCATTATAGATTTCAAGTTTGCAAGGGTGGTTTACACAATGCTACTTGCTATTTTCTGCATACTCTCCCAGAAAACTTAATGACCCTATTACTTATTACTTTCATGCTTACTTATTACTTACCTTATTACTTACTTAGTACTTACCTGTGCCTAGGTAAGGGGGCTTGTTTGTAGTCCAGATAGCTTAATTTTTGAAGTATGTTTTTGAAGTTATAATTGTAGTCCATTTTTTCTGTTCAATTGTTGTTTCCCTTCCAAAAATTAGAATTCCTTCAAAACATTTACTGATGTTTAATCTCTACACTTCCAAGGAAGAGTCACATGACACAAGATTTAAAGAGAATCAAACATTAAGCACAGAAGTGAGCAATAAAATTAGATATTAATCAAATTTGTCTAATCCAAGTTTGTTTTTTCTCCTCAACTTGAGTTGGATCAATTTACCTTGAGTTACAAATGTTTTCATTGATCCTTTTTATTATTTTGTTATTTGAATACAAGTCTTGATGGTTGATTTCATTCAACATTAGAGGAAATCTTTAGCTGCTTGCTTCAGAATTAGAAGGCAAGTTGTGACTGAGCGTTTCTATCTCTGGTGCATGGCCCCGTTTTGAGTCTCCAAACCCAGCAGATTCCAGCAGTGTGCTGCTGCCCTGCTCCTCCTAGAGGAGAAAGGAGGGGGTCTTTCTGGATCTGCCACTTGTGGGGTCCCTGCTCAAAGAGCAGTGGCTCCACTGTGCCTTGGATCATGGTTTAAGGTAACCCTGAGCTGAGAGCTCCCTCCTTGGCTCTGTCTCTGTTGCTGGCTTCCCTGTTCCAATACGTGGGAGCTCTGCTGCACTCAGGCACCCCTGTTGTTTTTATGACCCTGCAGGTCCTGAGACCATACTCTCCCACAAGGGCTCCAGCCCCTGCTTAGCCTCTGGTGTGAAATCCCTCAGTGGAGCAGACTTCTAAATGTCCCAATTTTGCACTCTGCTGCTCTCTCACTTACTGGGAGATCTGCCCTTACCCCGGTGGTCTCTCTTCCCATCACTTCAGTTTCACTTCTCTGCATGTCCTATCTTCCAGAAAGTGGCTGATTTACTGTTCCTGGGATTGCTGCTCTTCTTCTCATCCATCTCCTGTTGGGTTTGTAGGTGTGCAGAATGGTTTGATACCTATCTAGCTGAACTCCTGGGACCTGATGATATTTCAGTCTACTATTCCTCCACCATCTTGCTTCCTTCTCCTGAGGAGTTAGACTTTCAGGTGGCCAGGACACAGGATCACTCAGGTAACCTCACATGAATGGGGATATTTTATAAAGACATGAAGGGATGAATACCTCCGTAGCATCTGTACAGTGTCCTTCATGGAATCCCATTCATCATTGTTCATCATTCAGCTACTATAGCTCTAGTGATCTAAATCCCATCTTTGGTGACCTGGTCATTTGCCTACTCCAAGAAGTGGGTATCCATTGCTCTTCTCAAATTCTAATGTCTCAGCTTTTCTTAATTTCTGCTTCTCTCTTTTTGTGACTCATTACCCACTATACCCCACCCCCCCCGATTGCTTCTGCCTACTTCATCTTCTATTCTCTCCTATCATTCTCAAATTCAAAACTACTTTTGATCTTATTTGAACTTCTAATACCATGCTACTCAAAATCTTGTCCTCAGCCCAGTAGTTCAACAGTAACTGATAACTTGTCAGAAATGCAGAATCTCAGGTCACCCTTCCAGACTTGAAACATATTCTGTATACTAACAAGGTGCTCAGATCTGGAGAAGTGTTGCCCCAGTGTGCTAACTACTTAACTTTCTTCCTCCTTCCAGCCTTCTCATCTGTTTTCATTCTTTGACCATTATTATTTACTTTAGGTCCCACAGTCCTTTATTTGAAAGACTCTCATCAATAGTCTTATCACACTCTCATCAATAGTCTTAACTCCCTGTCCCTTTGTCTCTTAAGGCTTTCCCTCCTACTTATGTGATAAAAGCCCAACTTTGAATGAATGCATCTATGTTCTCTCTATGTCTATGACTGAACAACCTGGCACTCTCACAAAAAGTCACCTGTCAGGGCAGAATCATGCCAATACACTGGGCTCTTTAAGTGTGCCAATTCTTTGTTCCTTTGGTAAATTTTCTCCCTCTATTTTCAAAAATTGTTCTAAACATTATATACTCTATTCAAACCTCAAATATTCTTAGCTCCTCCTCAGTCTCAGCAGATGACTTCACCTCCTACTTCCTGAAGAAAATAGAAGGGATCAGATGGGAACTCCTTCAGCTTCCTGCTACCAAATTCACACAGTTCCATCTGTACCCGTGTTCTTCTCTTTTCCTCCTATTTTAGCATAGGATCTAGCCTTCTGATCATTTAAGGCCAATCTTGCCACTTGTGTTTTGGATTTTGTTCCTTCATGCCTTATCAGGGACCTTACATTATCCATTCCTCCTCATCACCTCCACTATGCTATTTATTCAACATATCCTTCTCAGTTGGATTATTTCCAGGTACATTTAAACTTGTTCATGTCTCTTCTATCTTAAAAACAACCACCTTTTTTGGCTCCCACTTTTCCCTCCAACTCCTTTCAATCTTTCCCATTTCTTTAAATCTGAATTTTCTAAAAAGTTCTCATTATTTGGTTTGTCCATTTTTTACCTCTTCAACTTCCTCCATTATGACAGTTGTTTCTAGCTCTGCACCTAAACTGTGGCTAAGGCTACCAGTGACCTCCATAATTTAAATCCACTGAATATTTTCCAGTCATTTTTTTCTGATCCTTAAGCACTCTTGCCCACTCCAAGTTTTTTTTGTTTTTGTTTTTGTATCATGTTAATTTTGGCTCCCAGGACACAATGCCATCCAGGTTTTCCTTCATACTTTTCTAGCATTTCCTTCTTTGTTACTTTGCTGATACACCCTTCTCTGGTTGGTGTGTTCTGAACACTTTTCCCTTTCCATTTTATATTCTATTATATGTTGGGTTCTCTAGATCAGATGTTGTTGTGATAGAGATTGGAGTGCAAGGTGTTCATTGTGAACCAACACCTGTGGAAAGAAAGCAGAGATGTGAAAAGGAAGTTGAATTTGATACAGTTCCAACCAAGCTTTGGCCAATTTGGGAATGAGTGTGGGGGTATCATGAATTATGGACTCATCCACCATTAAATTGAAATGTCTGAGCCTTCATATACCTGCCTTACTCATTCACCAGATGTGAGGTGCCCAGAGAAGGCATGAGGTCCTTCGAGGGGATACTCTTAGCTGAAGAAGATGCTGAAGGGGCTGAGAACTGAATAATATCTGTTGGGAGATGTGAGTGGTATATCTTTGAGTCTATCACATATTCTCCCTTTGGACAGTATCTGCCATATGCATGGTTCATTTTCATCAGTTGTCTAATGATTCTCAAATGTATACCTCTAGTCCAGACCAGACCAGACCATACACTGAATTGTCTATTCAGTATCTCTACTTGAGTGTCTCAAGGAGTTCTCAGGCTCAATGTGTCTAAACCACAAAACAAATATTAATATTCTTGGAATCATTCATCTCTCTCTTTTTCTGCTGCTATTGCTCTAGTTCACACTATCATTTCCTCTAGCCTGAAGTCCTGCAAAGTCACCCTACTTGGTCTTCCCTTATCTAGTCTACCTCTTTCATCAATTTATTATATTGTACTTAGAGTAATATTTTTCAAATACAATTTTAAGTATGTTATCTCTTTTCTATGCCTGAAATCCATGCCTTGAGAGACTTAACATTGTTGGTTTTGGCAGGGACCAAAATAATGCATATAGCCCTCAAGGGCTTCTATGGTTGTCTCCTATCTGTGTCTCAATCCTAGCCTCAACATATTCTTTTCCTCAGTCCCTGCATTCCACTGGCACTGATTTATTATTTATTTTTAAATTTTCTCTAATGGGTATACAAGAGCCTCACAGATTTGTTGTCTCTACTAATAATACTCTCCTCTTACCTTTCAGCTTCTTAGTTCTTCTCCATTTTTTCAGCTCAAGTCACATTTTTTTCAGGTAAGCCTTTCTTAAGCCTCTCATATTGAGTCAGGCTTTCAAAGTATTTTGTTTTATTTCTTCTTAGCACATGTGTTAGAACATACATATATACTTGTTCATGTGATTATCTGACTACTATTTGACTTCTCCATTTGTAAGTCTCATGAGTACGGAAAAATCACTGTCCATTCTTCAATGTCTACTCTACTTAGTGCACTTTCTGACCCAGGATATGTTCTCAATATGTACTTGTTGAATGAATAAATATGCCCTAAGCTAGAACACCTGACAGGGTTATTAGTTGTCACTTAATATAGAGTCCATCATGTAAAATTTTTGTTCCAGGCTCTTAGTTCAGCCTAGCAGTTGCTTCTGGAGAGGAAATTGGTTGAGGTATATGTAGTGCAATCACATGCAACCAACCTCAACCAAACTTGAATTAGAAGTTACATGTGGTTGCTTTCTTAGAAGGTGCCTGTGAGTATAACCAGTTTTAGAGGATGAGAATCTCTTCTCCAGGTTAGACTTCTAGCTTATTTACTTTAGACATTAGATGACATTAGATCAAATTATTTGGTGGATATAAGAGGAATCAAATCTACCCATACTTCTCTTTACTGACTGTTTTGTGTAGTAGCATTCTAAACAAGTCCTTAGTAAGCAAGTCTGTTGAATGTGCTATTAGCTCTGACTGAGTACAGTAGGAAAATTGCCTTAGAAATGTTAACTACAGGGGCGCCTGTAGTTTCAGCTCAGGTCATGATCTCAGGGTCCTGGGATCGAGTCCTGCATTGGGCTATCTGCTTGGCAGGAAGCCTGCTTCCTCCTCTTTCTCTCCCTGCCTGCCTCTCTGCCTACTTGTGAACTCTGTCTGTCAAATAAATAAAGTCTTAAAAAAATTGTTCACTACAATTAACTGACATTGCATAAAATCTAAATATTTTGTTCATACAAGTGCTCTAATATTAATGGCTCTCATATGACTGGAAAATTCTCAAAGTGATTTGCTAACACACAAAGTTCACCAATATCAACCAGGTCTGAGACTGCAGTGGGGGGTAGATCTATCATGCTGCACAATTAAGCCTCTTCAAAATGCAAATTCAAAAGAACGCCTTATTCAACTGAAGCTTCAGGGGAAATTTAGAAAGGCAAATGCAATTATGCAAGTTGGACAGCTGCCAAAGAAGGAGTTAGCCAACATATTTAATTTTGCAAAAAGGGTCATTATCAATTTTTATATATAAATCTCCATCTGCCCCCGGAGAGATAATGAGACCTCTAGGGTACAAAGTGAAGAGATGTTTTTCATGGAGAATCAGTAATATGTAAACAATTATGTTGATGCCAAGATACTTACAGCATCTGCTATCAAATAGACAGTAATACTGCATATATCCAGACAATTCTAAGTAGTGACCAAAGCCTAGAATTTTCATTATGCATGAATTTTAAAAAAAGATTTTATTTATTTATTTGAAGATAGAGATTACAAGTAGGCAGAGAGGCAGGCAGAGACAGGAAGGGAAGCAGGCTCCCTGCTTAGCAGAGAGCCCGATGTGGGGCTCGATCCCAGGACCCTGAGACCATGACCTGAGCCGAAGGCAGAGTCTTTAACCCACTGAGCCACCCAGGTGCCCCATGCATGAGTTTTTATTTTTGTATTGTGAACAGCTCCCTGGTGATATTAGACAGAAGACAAGTATGTCACATCATTTTGTCTCTCAAAGGGCTTAGAAAAAAATCTATTTGAACATATACAAACAACGAATATCTAGAAAATAAATGAATAAATGTTAGTAAATATTTATTTATGATTCCTCTTATACCCCAAATAAAATCCTGAACTTAGTAAAAATTTTTTTAGTTTTTCTTATGGTCTTCTTTCTTTCTTGGGAAACTAAGAAATCAACTGAAAAGAGTTTATTTTTTTATATCAAGAATTTATAAGTAGGGGTGCCTCTTAACCTCAACTTTCCAATTTGTAAAAGTGGAAATATAATGATTATGTAATTATTTATGTAATAATTATGTAAAACATAAATAGTGCCTATAATTACATAAGCCAATAGGCCTGGCCCCAAATAAGTATTTAATAAATTTGTCATGAAGTAGTGAGCTATAGAAGAAAACAACCTGAGAGCTAGAGCTAAAAGGAAAATCATTAGAGAGAAGGTTCAAGGCACACAAGATAAGAAGATCATTTGAAAGCAAGAGCCATCAACGATGTCAATGCTGCAGAGAGATCAAGGAAGACTGGGACAGAAAAGATTTGGCAATGTGGAAGTCATTGGTGACCTCTATCTGAGAGAATTGAACCAAAGTAAAAGCAGAAGTCAGACTGTTGTAGGTCAAAGCACAGAGGAGAGCTGAGGAAATGGAGATACATAACTAACTCTTTTAAAGTGTGGATAAGAAACTGGGGATAGAGATAGGATAGAGAGTTTAAAAATAAAATTAAAACTACTGAGTAAAAGGGGAGTCATTCTAACAAGAGATATGAAAATAATATTGCCAAATGATGTTGAGGTCCCAAATCTGCTGTGAATCCTGACTATTCTAGACATCAACCTATTAGTTCATGTAATTTCCAGCAGTACTTTGCAACTCTTAGCTATTATTGTAAGGACTCCACAATTATTTTTAAGATCCCAGGTGTATGGAGATGACAGATGATTAGATTGATTTACATATGAGTTTTTTGAAAGTTTTGTGCAAAGGAAAGTTCATGGCTTCAAGTGATAAAAACCCAACTCAAACTAGCTTAAACCTATAAGAAAATTGATTGGGCTATATAATTGGAAATTTTAAAGTTTCCCTGGTTCCAGGGGTTAACTGCTGTCATTGTCTTTTTCTCCAGTTCCTGACTCTGCTTCCCTCTGTTGTCTTCCTTCTCAGGAAAATTCTTCCTTACTGGTGACAAAGGAGAACACTTGACTCTTAATCCATTCTTACATAGCTATCCCCCTCAAAAAGAGAGCACATATTTCCCATTAGTTTCAGAAATTCTTACTGAAATGGCTCCTATTTATCTTCTTGGATCACAGATCCATCCCTAAATCAATCATGTGGCCCAGGCAATGGAGTACTCTGATTCGCTACCCCTGGAGCTTGTGGGTAGAGTAGATTCCATTCAAACCACATGCACTGGGGCGCCTGGGTGGATCAATGGGTTAAGCCTCTGCCTTCAACTCAGGTCATGATCTCAGGGTCCTTGGATTGAGCCCCACATTGGGGCAGGCTCCCCCCGGCTCCCCACTGCCCGCCTCTCTGCCTACTTGTGATCTCTGTCTATCAAATAAATAATTAAAATCTTTAAACCACATGGACTAACCATGTATGTGGGAATCCTTATCCAAAAGGAAGAGATGCAAGGCTGACAAAATAAATAAAAATGAAAACTCAAAACCATGTCACTTGTCTTCTTTATTTTACTTTCCAAATGTCCCATTTGCATTCAGACTAAACATCATGTTTTTTTTTTTTTTTAAATTTATGGTTTCAGTGTTCCAAGATTCATTGTTTATGCACCACACCACTGCTCCATGCAACTTGTGCTCTCCTTAATACCCACCACCAGGCTCACCCATCCACCCACCCCTTTCCCCTTCCAAAACCCTCAGTTTGTTTCTCAGAGTCCACAGTCTCTCGTGGTTCATCTCCCCCACTCTGAATTCCTCCAATTCACTGTTTTCTTTCCTTCTCCTAATGTTCTCCATCTTATTCCTTATGCTCCACAAGTAAGTGAAACCATATGATAATTGTCTTTCTCTGCTTGACTTTTTCACTCAGCATAATCTCCTCCAGTCCCAGCCATGTTGATACAAAAGTACAAAACATGTACAAAAGATCAAAACATCATCTTTTAATGACCAGATCTAAACTTATACTTTTTATATTTCTAAATACCAAGCTTAATCTTTTTTCAGTTTCTCCTCTACACATTCTCATCATTCTGTTCTTGGTTTCACCCTCTGTTAATCTACATTCAAAATAATAATCTTCACTTCTTAAAGTCCTCCATTGACCAATATTGTTTCAATATTTAAAAAGCAAAGCTATTTTAATCTTTTCCAATGAATTCAATTTAATTAATTTATTACTCATTCTCAAAATGACAATGGGATCAATATTAATTTCAAAATATCTCTTTATATTTAAGGACATAGTGTGAAGTAAAAGGTGTAGATATCCTGCACACATATATTATTCCACAGGTAATTTAGTGAATATATATTGGCAGTTTAAATGTAATCAATGTTAAACTTGGTGGTTAATACAAATTGGATTATGTTTCCTTCTGCTTAGAACCCTTTAGTATTTTCTATTTCTCTGAAGGAGAAGACCAAACACATTAGCATGGCACATAGAGCCCAGCATGGTCCAGCTCCTGCTGCCCCCTCATCATGACATAGCCCCTCCGGACTCATTTCACTGCAGTCTCACTAGTCCTCTTTCAGTCCTTCCTACATACTACACAACCTCCCACCACAGAATCCTCTTATAGGCTCTTATTTTTGTGAGCAAGTTTTTCTTTTTTCATCCTTTGGAACTCTGTTCAAAGTTCTCATCTTCAGAAAAGAAAAAGCCTTACCTGACCTCCTTGACCACATCAGTTCATCGATTAGATTTTTCTAACACTGGAATCTGCATTTCTCTTGACACAATTATAGCTTTACAGTTGTTTACGTAACTACTTCATTATAGTCTATCATACTCATTGCAATTTAAGTGCTAAGAAAGATAGGGACTGTTGTATCTCCAGTACCCAATACATTGTCCTGCACATTGTTGACACGTGATAAAGCAAATATATATTGAATGAACCAATCTATTTGTAAATTCTTTTTTTAAAAGATTTTATTTATTTGAGAAGGAGAGAGAGAGAGTGAGCAAGAGCTTAAGATCAGGGGGAGGGAGAAGCAGACCCCCTTCTGAGCAGAAGCCAGATTTTCATTATATTTTATAGCAAAACATGGAAGATATTCCAAGTTAGCTCTAAGGTAGGCTTGCAGGGTGGTTTGTGAAAAATGTATTCTTTGTTGTTGTTGTTGTTGATTTAAGTTTTTTTAGTTTATTCATTTGAGAGAGAAACAGAGAGGGAAGGAGCAGAGGGAAGGGTCTGAGGGAGAGGAAGAAGCAGACTCCTCACTGAGCAAGGAGCCCTATTCAGGACTGGATTCCAGGACTCCAAGACCATTACCTGAGCCAAAGGCAGATGCTTAACAAACTGAGCCACCTAGGTGCTATTGGTAGATATTAACCAATGATTTTTCTAACTAATTTTTTCTTAATGATTGACTACTTTAGATCCTATATGCCCCAAATAAGCTCATTATTTTCCTAGTAGAATAGAAAGGTTTTCTTTGCTTATTGATCATAGCCCTTACATATACCCCTTACCCAGAATTATTTATATGTATGGATATATTAGCATTTGTTCATGTCTCAAAATTTATTATTATAATGATTGAAATTTTTTGCTCCTTCATTTATCCCCAAAGTAGAATCTTGGTCTGAGTAAAATTTTTTTCAAATGTGCTTTGCTCTCTTTTCTTCTTATCCAAATGGTTTGGGCATATCAGCTCAAAGTTGCTACACTATTGTGTTGCTCCATTTACCCATGTTTAAACATTGTTAATGGACATGGTTTAAAGATTCATAGTCACATCCTTTTACTTGAACATCTTTTCTTGGAGGTGGGTCGAGGATTTTGCTTCAATGAGTGCCAGAGCAAGTAATTAGTGCCACAGCAAGCAATGATTGTTGCACAGTGCTCTAATTGTCATTTCTACTTGGACCAGCTGAATCATACCCTAGAAAATCATGTGTGATGGAATACATACTGCTAACCCAGTGGTTTTCTATAAAGGAAGCCCATTGTGAGGATTAATTTTCCACTGTACACTTTTGAATAAAGTCTCTCTTCATTCTTTGAGAGATTCCTCTATCCCACAGATATGCATAAGTTAAAGCCCAGCATTACCCAGCTGCAATGTTATGTGAACATATGCAAACAAAAATGCCCCAAATAATATCCTCATGTATTTGACTTATATTTACTTCTTGCATCACTCGTGCTCCAGCTGTCTCTTCTGCCCATTTTATCAAGTGAAGACTTGCCAAGGCATCCTTTCCCACTCTTGTGTTTATCAAGGCAGGGAATAAAATCATCTATGTTTTATTGTTCTTCTATGGTACTCCTTATAAACAAACAAATAAATAATTTTTGGGATGCCTGGGTGGCTCACTTGGTTAAGCATCTGACTCCTGATTTTAGCTCAGGTCAGGATCTCAGGTTATGAGATTGAGCTCCCCATAAGGCTTCACTCTGAACATACAGCATACTTAGAGTCTCTCTCTCCCTCTTCCTCTATCTTGCCCCAACCACTTGGATTTTCTCTCTCTCTCTAAAAAAGAAATAAAGAAAAAAAAGGATAATTTTTATTGAAACATATTTGACATATAACACTATGTAAGTTTAAGGCATACAATGTATTGATTTGATACATTTATATATTGTAATATTATTGTCATTGTAGTGATAGTTAACATCTCGATCACATCACACAATTATCATTTCTTTTTTGTTTGGAAATAATTAAGATCTAGTCTCTTAGTAAGTTTGATGATTATTATAAAATATTATTATCTGTGTTCACCATATTGTATGTTAGAGCTTCAGGACTTAATTAATAGATATGTAATATTAAGTAGTTCTTAAGTGCTCTAGAAATACATAGTGTATGATCTCTAACTTCCTTGGGGAAAAATAACCTTTTGTTGAGAGTAAATGCTTTAACTTAATATAGAGGCATTGTACCAAAAAGAATAAAATACCTGGGAATAAACTTAAACAAAGAAGTGAAAGTCCTATATTCTGAAAACTATAAAACACAGATGAAGGAAACTGAGGATGACACAAACAAATGGAAGGACATTCCATGCTCATGGATCAAAAGAACAAATATCATTAAAAATGTCTCTTCTACCCGAAGCAATCTACAGTTTTAATGTAGTCTTTATGGAATGGGAGAAGATATTTGCAAATGACAGTACAGACAAAAGGTTGATATACAGAATCTATAAAGAACTCCTCAAACTCAACACACACAAAACAGACAATCATATCAAAAAATGGGCAGAAGATATGAACAGACACTTCTCCAATGAAGACATACAAATGGCTATCAGACACATGAAAAAATGTTCATTGTCACTAGCCATCAGGGAGATTCAAATTAAAACCACATTGAGATATCACCTTATGCCAGTTAGAATGGCCAAAATTAACAAGACCGGAAACAACATGTGTTGGAGGGGATGTGGAGAAAGGGGAACCCTCCTACACTGTTGGTGGGAATGCAAGTTGGTGCAGCCACTTTGGAGAACAGTGTGGAGATTCCTCAAGAAATTAAAAATAGAGCTTCCCTATGACCCTGCCATTGCACTACTGGGTATTTACCCCAAAGATACAGATGTAGTGAAAAGAAGGGCCCAATGTTTATAGCAGCAATGACCA
This sequence comes from Mustela nigripes, assembly GCF_022355385.1. Taxonomy (NCBI): domain Eukaryota; kingdom Metazoa; phylum Chordata; class Mammalia; order Carnivora; family Mustelidae; genus Mustela; species Mustela nigripes. Next base: position 38,486,171 of record NC_081562.1, on the reverse strand, counting down.
CAGTCGCCAAACTGTGGAAAGAACCAAGATGCCCTTCAACGGATGAATGGATAAGGAAGATGTGGTCCATATACACTATGGAGTATTATGCCTCCATCAGAAAGGATGAATACCCAACTTTTGTAGCAACATGGATGGGACTGGAAGAGATGATGCTGAGTGAAATAAGTCAAGAAGAGAGAGTCAATTATCATATGGTTTCACTTATTTGTGGAGCATAGCAAATAGTATGGAGGACAAGGGGAGATGGAGAGGAGAAGGGAGTTGGGGGAAATTGGAAGGGGAGGTGAACCATGAGAGACTATGGACTCTGAAAAACAATCTGAGGGTTTTGAAAGGGTGTGGGGTGGGAGGTTGGGGGAACCAGGTAGTGGGTATTAGAGAGGGCACGGATTGCATGGAGCACTGGGTGTGGTGCAAAAACAATGAATACTGTTATGCTGAAAAAAATAAATTAATTAAAAAAAAGAATATATCACTCTCTAACCTAAAAAAAAACAGCATTTTTCACAAAACTAGAGCAAATAATAACTAAAATTTGTATGGAGCCACAGAAAACTCTGAATAGCCAAAGCAATTCTGAAAAAGAAGAACAAAGCTGGAGGTATCACAGTTCCAGATTTCAAGTTATTCTATGGAGCTGTAGCAATCAAAACAGAACAGTACTGGAACAAAAACAGACAGAGAGGTCAATGGAACAGAATAGAGAGCCCAGAAATAAAGTTACATATATATATATATTGTCAATTAATCTATGACAAAGGAGGCAAGAATATACAATAGGGGAAAAGACAGTCTTTTCTGTAAGTGGTGCTGGGAAAACTGGACAACTACTTGCAAAAAGATAAAACTGGACTACTCTCTAACATCATACACAAAAAAATAAATTCCAAATGGATTAAAGACCTAAACATGAGATCCAAAACCATTAAAAATCCTAGAAGAAAAGTAATAATTTCTCTGACATCAGCCACAGCAACATTTTTCTAGATATGTCTTCTAAGGCAAGGGAAACAAAAGCAAAAATAAACTATTGGGAGTACATTAAGATAGAAACCTTTTGCACAGCAAAGGAAACTATCAACAGAACAAAAAGACAACCTACTGAATAGGAGAAGATATTTACAAATAATATTTCCAATAAGAGGTTAATATTCAAAATATATAAAGAACTCATATGACTAACACCAAAAAAAAAATCTGATTTAAAAGTGGCAGAGGTCCCAAATAGACATTTTTCCAAAGAAGACATACGGATTATCAACAGATACATGAAAAGATACTCAGCATCACTCATCATCAGGGAAATGTAAATCAAAACCACAGTGAGATATATTCTCATGCCTATTAGAATGGCTAAAATCAAGAAGACAAGAAGTAAGTGTTGGTGAGGATGTGAAGAAAAAGCAACCCGCTTGCACTATTGGTTGGAATGTAAGTTGGTACATCCACTGTGGAAAACAGTATGGAGGGGTGCCTGGGTGGCTCAGTGGGTTAAGCCTCTGCCTTCGGCTCATGTCGTGATCTCAGGGTCCTGGGATCGAGCCCCACATTGGGCTCTCTGCTCAGCAGGGAGTCTGCTTCCCCCTGCCCCCACCTCTGCCAGCCTCTCTGCCTACTTGTAATCTCCATCTGTCAAATAAATAAATAAAATCTTAAAAAAAAAACAGTGTGGAAGTCCCTCATTCAAAATAGATATGCCATATGATCCAATAATTCTACTATTGGGTATTTATCTGGAGAAAATGAAAACATTAATTCAAAAAGGTACACGAACCCCTATGTTTATTACATACTTAATGTTTATTACAATACCCAGGATATGTAAGCAACCTAAGTATCCATCAATAGATAAATGGATAAGGAAAATATGATGTACATATACACAATGGAATATTGCACAGCCTTAAAAAGGATGGCATAAAAAAAAAGGATGGCATTGTTCTGAGACAATATGGAGGGACCTAGAGGGTATAAGGATAAGTAAAAGTATAGAGTATCTGTGAAGACAGATACTCTATGAGTCCACTCATAAATGGAATCTAAAAAATGAATAAATGAACAAAAAGCAGAATAAAGACTATAAATATAGAGAATAAACTGATGGTTGCCAGAGGGGAGGGGAGTGGGAGATTGGGCAAAATGGGTGAAGAAGAAGGGGAGGTACAGGTCTCCAGTTATGGGATGTAAGTCACAAGAATAACAAGCAGAGTTAAGGAATACAGCCAACTGTAATAATGATGTAATGGGACAGATGATACTTGTGAACATACCATTGAACTGTACACCTGAAACTAGTGTAACATTGTGCATCAACTATACTCAAAAACATATATAGAGGCATTGTGATGTAATACACTAGCAGTCAACATTCAGAGTTCTATAAATTATTTTTCTATATAAATAATGTGGAATAATATGTCTCTAGTGAAAGTGAAAAGTGAAATCACTTTTCACCTTTTAAAACTAAGCTTCACATTTACTGTGATTCTACAAACAGGTAAGAAGTGAGAAATTTCATAAATTGATTTAATATGTGATGGATTGATTTTCTTTACATTCTAAAATACTGGCTCAAGATGGCTCTACTGACAAAAAACCAAGTTAGGATTTGACTATGCCTGTTTTTGTGTAGATCGAATTACTTGTGTCTGTTGATCTGTCCATCATTTCATGATTTTGCTTTTCTAATTTTGCATGTTGTGACAGGTATCTGATATTACCTGTGTTCAAAGGAACACAAAGCAAATAACAGGAATTCCTTGCCACTGTGTTTTCATTTTCATTGTAACTCTAAATGTTCTGTCATTTTCATTCCCTCTCTTCCTTTCAATAAGTTATTTGAGAATCTTTGGTATCTTCCTCACTATTTTCCTTGAAAAAACCAAACTGTTTAAAAGAGTTTATTGTTTATTTAGCTTCATTTGAGGGTTTCTTCTTTTTTTGTATTTCAGTTTTCCTGAGAGCACAAAATCTGTTGCAGATTTGTAATAAGTACAGTTATAACTTCACTTAGGTATCCATGGAGTCAGACCAGGGTTTTGAGATCCTGTCTTAGTCTCTTGATTGTTGGACCACTTATGTTCAGGTAACTTAAATCCATCACACTTCTCATTGATGAAACAGCAGCCACAACAATGGCTCATACTTATTGAGCCAGGCAACATTCTATGCACCTGATATACATTAACTAATGTAACAGTCACAAGAATTCCATGTGCTAGGTATTATTATGTCCTATTCCTGATTTATAGCTAAAGGGAAGTTACTATAATTATCCCAAATTTACAAAGAAAAGAAAAGGAAAGGAAATAGAAAAGAAAAGAAAAAGGAAGAAAAGAAATTGAGGCCTATTTAAGTTGAGGGTAAGTTCCATACTCAAGGAAAACCTCTAGTAAGTGGCAAAGCGAGAAGTTGAGTGGAACTCTACCATACTGTTACCTGCCAGGTCAATTTGTGGGAATTAAATGGATAATTCTATTAAAAACACCTCATTATATACTTGAATTAAATACAAAAACATCTTACAGTGAACTTTACCTATAAATGCTTAATAAGTACTGATTATTATTGTTTTTATTGAGGTAGCATGACAGTGAGAATGGAAGGGAGGGTGTCATATTCACTGTGGATCTTGCTTCCCTGGAACTGTGCTTTGCAATGAATGAAAGAATGCATAATGAATGATATTAAGATAAGATTAAGTTGGATATAATTGATCAAAACCATATATAAAGTTACCAAGTGTTCTAGGTGCATCATAAATGTTGTTATAGTTCATTTTTATAGGGATAATAAAGTTGAGAAAGTGTTGTAGGAATAGGAAAAATAAGACTATAAAAATGCTGTTACAATAATTTTAAGTACAATAATTTTATAAATTTGTTTTATTAATTGTGATTATAGTTACTAGCAAAAAAAAAGGCAAGAAAAGAGAAACCCATGATAAAATTTCAGTTTTGTAATAAATTTGTCATAGCCAAAAGAAAAGAAGAACATTCTGTGATTTACTGGAATTAAAAAATAATGAGAATTAGAACTTTGGGAAATTTTCTGAATGCATAGCTATATCAAATTCCTTTTGAATGAATGCCAGAAATAATATTAGTGAGAAATTTTTCTATTCATCTCTTTTTGAGAAGAGGAATGTATTTACTCCATTGATGTATATATATTCACACAAATATTTCTAAAAACATGGTGGTGTTTTGTTATCCTTGGCAAATGATACTCAAATGCTTTACTTAATTAAACATTGTATTCTATTTTTCATAGACCAGGATAACAATTCAGCTTTTATATATTTATTTATTTATTTAAAGATTTTATTTATTTACTTGACAGAGAGAGATCACCAGTACCAGAGAGGTCCAGAGAGAGAGAGAGGAGGAAGCAATCTCCCTGACAAGCAGAGAGCCCAATGCGGGACTCAATCCCAGGACCCTGAGATCATGACCTGAACTGAAGGCAGAGGCTTAACCCACTGAACCACCCAGGCACCCAGCAATTCAGCTTTTATAGATGTATGCAATTTGGTACAAAGAGATCACTGAATCATTTAAACTATTTCTGCTTTACTTGTATCTTGTGTGTTAATTTTCTGAAGTCATTCTTACTAAAGATAAAAAGGTGAGACTTCAGCATTAAAATGAGCACAGTCTCCATATTAAATTTCTTACAAATCTGCAGCGGTTAAAATTTTAATTCTTGAACATTAGATATACTCTATTAGATGTGGCCAACATTATTTTTGTCTAAGAAAACAGGCCATCAGTTTTGCAAAACTATCATTTTGGATCATGTTCAAAATTTTATAGAGTTTTAAAAGTAAAAACAAGGTTAATGCCTTTTTTTTTTTTTTAATTTTTTATTTAGGGAGACCCCGAGTGCATGAACTTGGGGGAGCAGCAAAGGGAAAAGGAGAAGCAGACTCCCCACTGAGCAGGGAGACTGCCTATGGCTAGATCCCATAACCCTTAGATCATGACCTGAACTGAAGACAGATGATTTAACAACTGAGCCATCTATATGCCCTAAGGTTAATTCTTCTTTTTTTTTTTTTTTTAAAGATTTATTTATTTATTTATTTGACAGGTAGAGATCACAAGTAGGCAGAGAGGCAGGCAGAGAGAGAGAGGAGGAAGCAGGCTCCTTGCTGAGCAGAGAGCCCAATGCAGGGCTCAATCCCAGGACCCTGGGATCATGACCTGAGCCGAAGGCAGAGGCCCTAACCCACTAAGCCACCCAGACACCCTGCCTATGGTCAATTCTAAATAAGAAAAAAATGTAAATGTATGGTTATGATCATTTATTTTTAAATGACAGGGACAATGTTGTCAAAAGTCAATTTGTTTAAATAATTATAATTGCTAAAGACAGATTCTACTTGACAAATTTGCTTTAATTACATCTACAAAGAAAGAGGAAAGCAGACATTCTTCCTATTTATTTTACCTACTCGTTTCTACCATGGCTAGCATTATACAAATGCATGTTTAACACTCAACTTGATATAGGTGCTGTAAATACTCTTATGTGTACATTAGAGGCAACTCAAACATCAGGGAGAAAATATTATAATCAATAAAGCTTAAGTTTTCATTTTCTTTAAGACAAATAAACTACCAGTATTTTTAAATATCCTCAAACATAAGTAAGAAATTCAAATTCAGTACTTTTTAGTGTTGACAATTTATTTTAATCTTATTATTTAATATGAATAATAATCTCATTATTTAAATATGAATGAATCTGAAGCCAGGTTTAAGTCCCACTGCTAAACTAAATAAATAAATAAATTCCCAATGCTTATGGTTTTTATTTTATTTTATTTTTTTTTAAAGATTTTATTTATTTATTTGACAGAGAGAAATCACAAGTAGATGGAGAGGCAGGCAGAGAGAGAGAGAGGGAGGGAAGCAGGCTCCCTGCTGAGCAGAGAGCCCGATGTGGGACTCGATCCCAGGACCCTGAGATCATGACCTGAGCCGAAGGCAGCGGCTTAACCCACTGAGCCACCCAGGCGCCCCCCGCTTATGGTTTTTAAATGATGACAAAACTAACACTCATGTACAAAACTACCAAACTAATAAAATACAAAACTACAAAACTAATAAAATATATACTAGTGACATTAATTTTACGTGATAGCATGAGGTTTTGCTGAAAGGAAATTGTTAATTGTAATGTGAATACTATTTCACAGGACAGCCTCTTTCTAACTTGCTATGTCTGTAGTATAACACGTTTTATGATCACTCATTTTGTCACCATGTTTACAATTTGGACTATAAAGAAATCTTTGTCCAGCACACCATGATAGCAGTTGGTCCTCACTTGGCACAAACTCATCATTTAGGTATTAAGTTGATCTCTGTTCTTTTCTCATTAACTAGTGATGATTCAAGCAGTGCCCTTTGTTGATGGTGTACTCATAAATACAGACACCAACAAGGCCCTAAAATTGAGTGGCAATATTCAGTTATGAGGCTATTCTAACAGTCCACAATCTGTTTTTAATCGTGCCATTTTAACGTCAAACTAAACACGTGACATTAAGGAAAAAATCCACTGAGCTCACTCAGTTCCTTGAAAAAACTCTCAAGGATCAGTTTGAGAAACAATAATTTACAGAGTTTTCCTTTCAGATACTACATATGTCCTTTAAATCCATTTAAAAATTTTTTTAAAATTTATTAAAAAAAATTTTTTTTCAGTGTTCCAGAATTCACTGTTAATGCACCACACCCAGTGCTCCATGCACTCTATATGTGCCCTCCATAATACTCACCACCAGGCTCACCCAACCCCCCACCCCCTCCCCTCCAAAACCCTCAGTTTGTTTCTGAGTCCACAGTCTCTCATGGTTCGTCTCCCCCTCCATTTTCCCCCAAATCACTTCTCCTCTTCATCTCCCAAAGTCCTCCATGTTATTCCTTATGATCTACAAGTAAGTGAAACCTTATGGTAATTGACTCTCTCTGCTTGACTTATTTCACTCAGCATAATCTCTTCCAATCCCATCCATGTTGATACAATAGTTGGGTATTTATCCTTTCTGATGGGGGCATAATACTCCGTTGTATATATGGACCATATCTTCTTAATCCATCCGTCTGTTGAAGGGGATCCTGGTTCTTTCCGCAGTTTGGCTACTGTGGCCATTGCTTTAAACCCATTTTATTAAAATGTATGAAAACATGTCTGCTAGTCATTAAGGTGTGATGGAGCAGAAAAAGGAATGCACACTTTGAAGGAAAAAAATGTATAAAGTGGATTTCTTGGAAAGAATGCTGCTGATTATGGACATTTTACAGCTGATGTAATTTTCTAAATGGCCATAAATTTACAAATGCAATATTACAGTAGTTTTAAAAGGAGATGTTGGGTATATCAGAATCATTACAGGTATCATCCTTAAGAATTTTAAAGGCTTACTAAAGTTCTTATTTACCTTGTTCAACTTTAGTCCTGGTTACCACATTTAATAAACCAAGAGTAAACTCAAATTTGCTAAGTAAAATGAATCTTTAATACTACTTTAATACTACTACCTCTTAAACATTTAGGAAGATATTCAAGTCTCGATTTTCTATTAGGATCATTATAGACTTAATTTGTCTAAGTGAGAAAATAAAGAAATAAAACTTGGATCAGAAAATAAGACTTTTAGCTGATATTGTTATTTTCTTGCTAGATTGAACTACTACTGAGAGAAATATTCCAATGGGAAAAAATAAACATATAACAAAACAAAGCATCAGAAATTTCAATATTTATATCATTATCAACTATACTTACTAGTAGCAGGTAACATTTACTGAATTATTGCCAAATGACAGGCACTATGCTAATTGTTCTATGTGGATTTTCACATTTAATCTGTGTAAAACCCCTGTGATTAGGTACTAATATTATCCCCATTTCACAGACAAAGAAATCGAGTAGTTTGCCTGAGGTCACATGGTCAGTGAATAGCAGAGCTTGAATTTGAATCCAGGCAGTTTGACTCTGGAGCCTCTTCTACTGACTCTAGGCTGAGAAACTTTCCCAAAATAGTTCACTGGTTGGACCAGTATGGACAAGCAAGAAATTTTTTGTCTCATTAATGACCCCTTTTCAATTTGCACTTCTTACATGGTTAGTGGCTTAAAGAAGCCTTCCATGTGTTACTTTTTATGAGGAAATACTGAAAAGATCTTTGCCAATGAAGCATTTATTCTTCCTATTTGCTAAATTGACAATAATTGAGAATACTAATTTTTAATAAAAGGGAACTACATAAATTTGGCAAATCAAAGTAGTTACACAGAGAATTAAATGAGTCAATTGTTCTTTAATAAATCTATTATTTTGTTAGTATTTTGTTAAAAATTTGCATTTTTAAATATTCACTTTGGACACCATGAACTATCAGCTGTGCAGTGAATTCCTCTCTTGCTTGAAGTCATGCCCAATTAAAACATTAACCAGAAGCATTGCAATGTTGGATGCCAAAAGCAAATAGGAACGCATATATTTCATATAGTCTAAAGAGAATTCTCAAGAAGACCAACCAAACAACTTATAAGGTGGCATTGAAAGCATTAAATATAATATATCAACAAAGTAATTTTGAATTGCTTTATAGAATTCAGGGATGGAAATAAACAAGTAGAACATTGTGTTTGTTCTGCTGGTGAATAGGTATTTTTAAACAAATGGAATGAAAAAGAAAAAACAAAGCAAAACACTGTATGTTCTTACTTAGGATTTTTTTTTTAAGCCTATGGGAGATGTGTTAACTCTTGAAGGTGATGAGATAGAAAGGAGGGTAAACATGAATGTTACATTAAAAACGTTATAGGCGTGCCTGGCTGACTCAGTCAGTAGACCATGCAATTCTTGATCTCAGGGTCTTGAGTTCAAGCTCCATTTAGGCTTAGAGCTCACTTTAAAAAATTACGTATTTTTCTATTTATAAGGGTGAACTGTGGTCCTTACAAAAAATTGCAACAGGGGCGCCTGGGTGACTCAGTAGGTTAAGCCTCTGTCTTCGCCTCAGGTCAGGATCCTGGGATCCTGGGATCCTAGGATCAAGCCCTGCATCGGGCTCCTTGCTCCACGGGGAGCCTACTTCTCCCTTTCCCACTCCCTGCTTGTGTTCCCTCTCTCCCTGTCTCTGTCTCTGTCAAATAAAACAATAAATCAAATCTTAAAAAAAAATTGCAACAATACAGAGACATATTAGGGAGAAAAATTATCCTGTAATTCTATTTAGTTTGTAAAATACTCTTATAGGTTTTTCATCTGTATATAGTAGCATGAATAGAATATAGTCTACTTCATAGTTAAATGCACATGTTTTATGTTATATGTAAGTTATGTAACATACATTTTTCTTTTACAGTAATTATTATATATGCTGCTTTGTTACTGATTTCTTCTTCATCTTAATAGTGTATCTTGGACATCTCCCTGTTTGGGAATTTTTATTTTTTATTTTTATTTTTTCTTTCAATATTTTATTTAAATTCTAGTTAGTTAACATATAGTATAATACTGGTTTCAGGAACAGAATTTAGTGATTCATCACTTACATATAATAACCAGTACTTATTATGACAAATGCCCTCTTTAATACCCATCACCCATTTAACATATCTCCTTGCCCACCTCCCTTGGTCAACCCTCAATTTGTTCTCTATCTTTAAGAGTCACTTACGGTTGGTTTTCTCCTTTTTTCTTTTGGCCCCTTCCCATATGTTCATCTGCTTTATTTCCTAAATTCCACATATGAGTGAAATGGTATGGTATTTGTTTTTCTTTCACTGACTTATTTTGCTTAGCATAATACACTTAGCTCCATCCAATCTGGCAAGGGGCAAGATTTTATTCTTTTTGATGGCTAAGTAATACTCCATTTTATATATGTATATACCACATCTTCTTCATCCATTCATTAGGTGGTGGACATTTAGGCTCTTTCCATAGGTTGGCTGTTGTTGATAATGCTGCTATAAACATCTGGGTGCTGTACCACTTTGAATCTCTATTTTTTTTTAATCTTTTTTTAAAATTTTTTATTTATTTTTAATTAATTAATTAAATATTCTTTTAATTTTTTTTTATAAACATGTATTTTTATCCTCAGGGGTACAGGTCTGTGAATCGCCAGGTTCACAGCACTCACCAAAGCACATACCCTCCCCAATGTCCATAATCCTACCCCCTTCTCCCAAACCCCTCTCCCCAGCAACCCTCAGTTTGTTTTGTGAGATTAAGAGTCACTTATGGTTTGTCTCCCTCCCAATTCCATCTTGTTTCATTGATTCTTCTTCTACCCACTTAAGCCCCCACGTTGCATCACCACTTCCTCATATCAGGGAGATCATATGATAGTTGTCTTTCTCTGCTTTACTTATTTCGCTAGGCATGATACGCTCTAGTTCCACCTACGTCATCGCAAATGGCAATATTTCATTTCTTTTGATGGCTGTATAGTATTCCATTGTGTATACATACCACATCTTCTTGATCCATTCATCTGTTGATGGACATCTAGGTTCTTTCCATAGTTTGGCTATTGTGGACATTGCTGCTATAAACATTTGGGTGCACGTGCCCCTTCAGATCACTAGGTTTGTATCTTTAGGGTAAATACCCAGTAGTGCTATTGCTGGGTCATAGGGCAGTTCTATTTTCAACATTTTGAGGAACCTCCATGCTGTTTTCCAGAGTGGCTGCACCAGCTGGCATTCCCACCAACAGTGTAGGAGTGTCCCCCTTTCTCCGCATCCTCGCCAGCATCTGTCATTTCCTGACTTGTTGATTTTAGCCATTCTGACTGGTGAGAGGTGATATCGCATTGTGGTTTTGATTTATATTTTCCTGATGCTGAGTGATATGGAGCACTTTTTCATGTGTCTGTTGGTCATCTGGATGTCTTCTTTGCAGAAATGTCTATTCATGTCCTCTGCCCATTTCTTGATTGGATTATTTGTTCATTGGGTGCTGAGTTTACTAAGTTCTTTATAGATTTTGGACACTAGTCCTTTATCCGATATATTGTTTGCAAATATCTTCTCCCATTCTATCAGTTGTCTTTTGGTTTTGTTAACTGTTTCCTTTGCTGTGCAAAAGCTTTTGATCTTGATGAAATCCCAATAGTTCATTTTTGCCCTTGCTTCCCTTGCCTTTGGCAATGTTCCTAGAAGATGTTGCTGCAGCTGACATTGAAGAGGTTGCTGCCTGTGTTCTCCTCAAGGATTTTGATGGATTCCTTTCGCACATTGAGGTCCTTCATCCATTTTGAGTCTATTTTTGTGTGTGGTGTAAGGAAATGGTCCAATTTCATTTTTCTGCATGTGGCTGTCCAATTTTCCCAGCACCATTTATTGAAGAGGCTGTCTTTTTCCCATTGGACATTCTTTCCTGCTTTGTCAAAGATTAGTTGACCATAGAGTTGAGGGTCTATTTCTGGGCTCTCTATTCTGTTCCATTGATCTATGTGTCTGTTTTTGTGCCAGTACCATGCTGTCTTGATGATGACAGCTTTGTAATAGAGCTTGAAGTCTGGAATTGTGATGCCACCAACGTTGGCTTTGTTTTTCAATATCCCTTTGGCTATTCGAGGTCTTTTCTGGTTCCATATAAATTTTAGAATTATTTGTTCCATTTCTTTGAAAAAGATGGATGGTACTTTGATAGGAATTGCATTAAATGTGTAGATTGCTTTAGGTAGCATAGACATTTTCACAATATTTATTCTTCCAATCCAGGGCATTGGAACATTTTTCTATTTCTTTGTGTCTTCCTCAATTTCTTTCATGAATACTTTATAGTTTTCCGAGTATAGACTCAGTGCCTCTTTGGTTAAGTTTATTCCTAGGTATCTTATGGTTTGGGGTGCAATTGTAAATGGGATGGACTCCTTAATTTCTTTTTCTTCTGTCTTGTGCATTGATTTTATATCCTGACACTTTACTGAATTCCTGTATAAGTTCTAGCAGTTTTGGAGTGGAGTCTTTCGGGTTTTCCACATATAGTATCATATCATCTGCGAAGAGTGATAATTTGACTTCTTCTTTGCTGATTTGGATGCCTTTAATTTCCTTTTGTTTTCTGAATGCTGAGGCTAGGACCTCTAGTACGATGTTGAATAGCAGTGGTGATAATGGACATCCCTGCCGTGTTCCTGACCTTAGCGGAAAAGCTTTCAGTTTTTCTCCATTGAGAATGATATTTGCGGTGGGTTTTTCATAGATGGCTTTGATGATATTGAGGTATGTGCCCTCTATCCCTACACTTTGAAGAGTTTTGATCAGGAAGGGATGCTGTACTTTGTCAAATGCTTTTTCAGCATCTATTGAGAGTATCATATGGTTCTTGTTCTTTCTTTTATTGATGTGTTGTATCACATTGAATGATTTGCAGATGTTGAACCAACCTTGCAGACGTGGAATAAATCCCACTTGGTCAAGGTGAATAATCCTTTTAATGTACTGTTGAATCCTATTGGCTAGTATTTTGGTGAGAATTTTCGCATCCGTGTTCACCAAGGATATTGGTCTATAGCTCTCTTTTTTGATGGGTTCCTTGTTTGGTTTTGGGATCAAGGTGATGCTGGCCTCATAAAATGAGTTTGGAAGTTTTCCTTCCATTTCTATTTTTTGGAACAGTTTCAGGAGAAGAGGAATTAGTTCTTCTTTAAATGTTTGGTAGGATGCCCCTGGAAAGCCGTCTGGCCCTGGGCTCTTGTTTGTTTGGAGATTTTTTTTTTTTTTTTTTAAAGATTTTATTTGTTTATTTGACAGACAGAGGTTACAAGTAGACAGAGAGGCAGGCAGAGAGAGAGAGAGGGAAGCAGGCTCCTCGCTGAGCAGAGAGCCTGATGCGGGACTCGATCCCAGGACCCTGGGATCATGACCTGAGCCGAAGGCAGCGGCCTAACCCACTGAGCCACCCAGGCGCCCTGTTTGGAGATTTTTAATGACTGTTTCAATCTCCTTACTGGTTATGGGTCTGTTCAGGCTTTCTACTTCTTCCTGGTTCAGTTGTGGTAGTTTATATGCTTCTAGGAATGCATCCATTTCTTCCAGATTGTCAAATTTGTTGGCGTAGAGTTGCTCATAGTATGTTCTTATAATAGTTTGTATTTCTTTGGTGTTAGTTGTGATCTCTCCTCTTTCATTCATGATTTTATTTATTTGGGTCCTTTCTCTTTTCTTTTTGATAAGTCTGGCCAGAGGTTTATCAATTTTATTATTTCTTTCAAAGAACCAGCTCCTAGTTTCATTGATTTGCTCTATTGTCTTTTTGGTTTCTATTTCATTGATTTCTGCTCTGATCTTTATGATTTCTCTTCTCCTGCTGGGCTTAGGGTTTCTTTCTTGTTCTTTCTCCAGCTCCTTTAGGTGTAGGGTTAGGTTGTGTACCTGAGACCTTTCTTGTTTCTTGAGGAAGGCTTGTACTGCTATATATTTTCCTCTCAAGACTGCCTTTTTTGTGTCCCACAGATTTTGAACTGTTGTATTTTCATTATCATTTGTTTCCATGATTTTTTTCAATTCTTCTTTAATTTCCCGGTTGACCCATTCATTCTTTAGAAGGATGCTGTTTAGTCTCCATGTATTTGGGTTCTTTCCAAATTTCCTCTTGTGATTGATTTCTAGCTTCAGAGCACTGTGGTCTGAAAATATGCAGGGAATGATCCCAATCTTTTGATACCGGTTGAGTCCTGATTTAGGACCGCGGATGTGATCTATTCTGGAGAATGTTCCATGTGCACTAGAGAAGAATGTGTATTCTGTTGCTTTGGGATGAAATGTTCTGAATATATCTGTGATGTCCATCTGGTCCAGTGTGTCGTTTAAGAAAAGGGTAAAAGTTTAAAAAAATATTAGCAGAAGAAGAGAAAAAAAATGAAAAAGAAAAAAATTAAATTAACTGCAAGACTAAAAAAATCACAGGGAAAAAAAAAAGAGTTTAGGGCTTCTTTCTTGTTCTTTCTCCAGCTCCTTTAGGTGTAGGGTTAGGTTGTGTACCTGAGATCTTTCTTGTTTCTTGAGAAAATTCCATGAATTTTTTCAATTCTTTAATTTCCTGGTTGACCCATTCATTCTTTAGAAGGATGTTCCATGTGCACTAGAGAAGAATGTGTATTCTGTTGCTTTGGGCCTTTATTTCCTTGTTGATCTTTTGCTTGAATGATCTGTCCATTTCAGTGAGGGGAGTGTTATAGTCCCCTACTATTATTGTATTATTGTTGATGTGTTTCTTTGATTTTGTTATTAATTGGTTTATATAGTTGGCTGCTCCCACGTTAGGGGCATAGATATTTAAAACTGTTAGATCTTCTTGTTGGACAGACCCTTTGAGTATGATAGAGTGTCCTTCCTCATCTCTTATTATAGTCTTTGGCTTAAAATCTAATTGATCTGATATAAGGATTGCCACTCCTGCTTTCTTCTGATGTCCATTAGCATGATAAATTCTTTTCCACCCCATCACTTTAAATCTGGAGGTGTCTTCGGGCTTAAAATGAGTTTCTTGGAGGCAACATATAGATGGGTTTTGTTTTTTTATCCATTCTGATACCCTGTGTCTTCTTATTGGGGCATTTAGCCCATTAACATTCAGGGTAACTATTGAGAGATGTGAATTTAGTGCCATTGTATTGCTTGTAAGGTTACTGTTACTGTATATTGTCTCTGTTCCTTATTGATCTACCACTTGTAGGCTCTCTCTTTGCTTAGAGTAGCCCTTTCAATATTTCCTGTAGAGCTGGTTTGGTGTTTGCAAATTCTTTCAGTTTTTGTTTGTCCTGGAAGCTTTTAATCTCTCCTTCTATTTTCAATGATAGCCTAGCTGGATATAGTATTCTTGGCTGCATGTTTTTCTCGTTTAGTGCTCTGAATATATCATGCCAGCTCTTTCTGGCCTGCCAGGTCTCTGTGGATAAATCTGCTTATATTTTTACCATTGTATGTTACAGACTTCTTTTCCTGGGCTGCTTTCAGGATTTTCTCTTTGTCACTAAGACTTGTAAATTTTATTATTAGGTGATGGGGTGTGGACCTATTCTTGTTGATTTTGAGGGGTGTTCTCTGCACCTCCTGGATTTTGATGCCTGTTCCCTTTGCCATGTGAGGGAAATTCTCTCCTAGATACCTTCTGCTCTCCTCTCTCTTTCTTCTTCTGGAGTCCTAATTATTCTAATGTTGTTTCATCTTATGGTGTCACTTATCTCTCAAATTCTCCCCTTGTGGTCCAGTAGCTGTTTGCCCCTCTTTTGCTCAGCTTCTTTATTCTCTTTCATTCGGTCTTCTATATCACTAATTCTTTCTTCTGCCTCATTTATTCTAGCAGTGAGAGCCTCTATATTTGATTACACCTCATTAATAACTTTTTTAATTTCAACTTGGTTAGATTTTAGTTCTTTTATTCTCCAGAAAGGGCTTTTATATCTCCCGAGAGGGTTTCTCTAATATTTTCCATGCCTTTTTCGAGCCCGGCTAGAACCTTGAGAGTTGTCATTCTGAACTCTAGATCTGACATATTACCCATGTCTGTATTGATTAGGTCCCTAGCCTTTGGCACTGCCTCTTGTTCTTTTATTTTGTGGTGAATTTTTATGCCTTGTCATTTTGTCCAGATAAGAGTATATGAAGGATCAAGTAAAATACTAAAAGGGTGGCAAAGACCTCAGGAAAATATGCTTTAATCAAATCAGAAGAGACCCCAAATCATGGGGCGGGGGAGAAAGAGGATAAAAAGAGGTTCAGAAAAAAAAGAACAATTAAAAAAAGAAAACAAATAAAAAATATAAAAAAGAAAAAAATGTATATATTAGATAAACTAGTTTAAAAACGTTAAAAAATAAAAGGGTAAAAGTTAAAAAAATTTAGCAGCAGAAGAAAAAAATTGAAAAGAAAAAATAATTAAATTAACTGCAAGACTAAAGAATCATGGGGAGCAATCCATGAGTTCTGTGCTTTGCTTTCTCCTCCTCTGGAATTCCACTGCTCTCCTTGCTATCGAACCTGCATTCCTTGGTAGGTGAACTTGGTCCTGGCTGGATTTCTTGTTGATCTTCTGGGGGAGGGGCCTGTTGTAGTGGTTCTCAAGTGCCTTTGCCCCATTGGAATTGCACCGCCCTTACCAGGGCCTGGGCTGAGTAATCCGCTTGGGTTTGCTTTCAGGAGCTTTTGTTCCCTGAACACTTTCCGTAGAGTTCGGGAGGACGTGAATGAAAATGGCGGCCTCCTAGTCTCTGGCCAGGAGGAGCCGAGAGCTCGGGGACCCCTCCTCAGTGCACCCTCAGAGAATCCACCCAGTCACTCCCGTCTCCCTAGCCTCTGGCCACGCTCCAAGCTCACCCAGTCTTTGACCGGTTCAAGGTAACCCCGAGCTGAGAGCTCATTCCTTGGCTCTGTCTCTGTAGCCAGCTTCCCCGCTCTAATACCTGTGAACTCTGTGACACTCAGACACCCTCGATCCTTCTGTCACCCTGCGGGACCTGAGGCCACACTGACCCTGCGTGGGCTTCACCCCGGTTTAGCCTCTGGAGCGATGTCCCTCAGCGGAACAGACTTAAAAGTCCTGGTTTATGCTCCGTTGCTCCACTGCTTGCCCAGGAGCCAGCCCCTGCCCTCTCCGGTCTATCTTCCTGTCATTTTGGATTCACTTCTTTGCCAGTCCTACCTTTCAGAAAGTGGTTGATTTTCTGTTTCTAGAATTGCTGTTCTTCTTCTCTTCGTACTCCTGTTGGATTTGTAGGTGTTTGCAATGTTCTATCTAGCTGATCTCCTGCTACCTGATATAGTCTCAGCCTGCTACTTCTCCGCCATCTTCTATTGGCTAGTATTTTGTGGGGAATTTTTGCATCTGTGTTCATTATAGTTATTGGTCTGTTATTCTCCTTTTTGATGGGGTCTTTGTCTGACTTTGGGATCAAGGTAATGCCGGCCTCATAAAATGAGTTTGGAAGTTTTCCTGCCATTTCTATTTTTGGAACAGTCTCAGGAGAATAGGTGTTAATTCTTCCTTAAATGTTGTGTAGAATTCCTCTGGGAAGCCCTCTGGCCCCGGACTCTTGTTTGTTCCGAGATTTTTGATAACTGCTTCAATCTCCTTACTAGCTATGGGTCTGTTCAGGTTTTCCATTTATACCTGGTTCAGTTTTGATAGTTTATAAATCTCCGAGAATGCATCCATTTCTTCCAGATTGTCAAATTTGCGGGTGTATATTTGTTCATAATATCATCTTATAATTGTAATCTTTGGTGTTGGTTGTGATCTCTCCTCTTTCATCCATGATTTGATTTATTTGGGTCCTTCCTCTTTTCTTTTTGATAAGTCTGGGCAGGGTTTTATCAATCTTATTAATTCTTTCAAAAAAACAGTTCCTAGTTTCATTGTTCTGTCCTACTATTCTTTTGGTTTCTATTTCATTGATTTTTGCTCTGATCTTTATGATTTCTCTTCTCCTGCTGGGTTTAGGCTTTCTTTGCTGCTCTTTCTCCAGCTCCCTCAGGTGTAGGGTTAGGTTGTGTACTTGAGACCTTTTCTTGTTTCTTGATAAAGGCTTGTATTGCCATATACTTTCCCGTGAGGACTGCCTTTGTTGTGTTCCACATATTTTGAACAATTGTGCTTTTATTTTCATTTGTTTCCATGAATTTTTTCAATTCTTCTTTAATTTCCTGGTTGACCCATTCTTTCTTTAGTAGGATGCTCCTTTAGACTTCATGTATTTTAATTCCTTCCAACTTTCCTCTTGTGATTGAGTTCTAGCTTCAGAGCATTGTGGTCTAAAAATATGCGGGAAATGATCCCAGTCTTTTGGTACTGGTTGAGACCTGATTTGCAACCTAGGTTGTAATCTATTCTGGAGAATGTTCCATGTGCAGTAGAGAAGAATGTGTATTCTGTTGCTTTGGGAAGGAATGTTCTGAATATATCTGTGATGTCCATCTGGTCCAATGTGTCATTTAAGGCCTTTATTTCCTTGTTGATCTTTTGCTTGGATGATCTGTCCATTTCAGTGAGGGGAGTATTAAAGTCCCCTACTATTATTGTATTATTGTCGATGTGTCTCCTTGATTTTGTTATTAATTGGTTTATATAGTTGGCTGCTCCCATTTTAGGGACATAGATATTTAAAATTGTTAGATCTTCTTGTTGGACAGACCCTTTGACTATGATATAGTGTCCTTCCTCATCTCTTATTATAGTCTTTGGCTTAAAATCTAATTTATCTGATATAAGTATTGCCATCCAGCTTTTTTTGGATGTCCATTAGCATGGTAAATTGTTTTCTAGCCCCTCACTTTAAATCTGGAGGTATCTTTGGGTCTAAAATGAGTTTCTTGTAGACAGCATATTGATGGATTTTGTTTTTTTTATCCACTCTGATACCCTGTGTCTTTTGATTGGGGCATTTATCCCATTTACATTCAAGGTAACTATTGAAAGATATGAATTTAGTGCCATTGTATTGCCTGTTAGGTGACTGTTACAGTATATGGTCTATGTTCCTTTCTGTTCTACTACTTTTAGACTCTCTCTTTGCTTAGAGGACCCTTTCAAAATTTCCTGTAGGGCTATTTTGGTGCTTGCAAATTCTTTTAATTTTCCTTTGTCCTGGAAGTTTTTTATCCCTCCTTCTATATTCAGTGATAACCTAGCTGGATATAGTATTCTTGGCTGCATATTTTTCTCATTTATTGCTCTGAATATATTATGCCAGTTCCTTCTGGCCTACCAGGTCTCTGTGGATAAGTCTCTTGCCAAGTTAATATTGCTACCATTGTGTATTACAGACTTCCTTTCCCAAGCTGTTTTCAGGATTTTCTCTTTGTCACTAAGACTTGTAAGTTTTACTATTAGATGATGTGGTTTGGACCTATTTTTAATAATTTTGAGGAGGTTTCTCTGAGTCTCCTGGACTTTGATGCTTGTTTCCTTTGCCATATTAGGGAAATTCTCTACTACAACTTTCTCCCATATACTTCCTGCCCCCTCTCTCTTTCTTCTTCTTTTGGAATCCCAATTATTTTAGTATTGTTTTGTCTTGTGGTATCACTTATCTCTTGAATTTGTCCCTTGTGGTCCAGTAGTTGTTTGTCTCTATTTTGGTCAGCCTCTTTATTCTCCATCATTTGATCTTCTTTATCACTAATTCTTTCTTCTGCCTTGTTTATCCTCGCAGTAAGAGCCTCCATTTTTAAAAAAAGATTTTATTTATTTATTTGACAGAGATCACAAGTAGGCAGAGAGGCAGACAGAGTGAGAGGGAAGCAGGCTCCCTGTGGAGCAGAGAGCCCAATGCAGGACTTGATCCCAGAACCCTGAGATCATTACCTGAGCCAAAGGCAGCGGCTTAACCCACTGAGCCACCCAGGCACCCGAGCCTCCATTTTTTATTGCACCTTATTAATAGCTATTTTGATTTCAACTTGATTAGATTTTAGTTCTTTTTTGTCTCCAGAAAGGGATTTTATTTCTCCAGACAGGGTTTCTCTAATATCTTCCATGCTTTCTTCCAGCCCAGCTAGCACCTTGAGAATCACCGTTCTGACTCTAGTTCTGACATATTACCAATGTCCATATTGATTAGGTCCCTAGCCATCAGTCTTGCTTCTTTTTCTTTTTTTTCTTTTGTGGTGAGTTTTTCAGTGTTGTCATTTTATATAGATAAGAATATATGAATGAGAGAATAAAATACTAAAAGGGTGGCAAAGTCCCCAGAAAAATGTACACTAACCAAATCAGAAGAGATCCAAAACTGGGGGGAGAAGAAAAGGGGAAAAAGAAACAAAAATTAAAAAAATCCAAGAATAAAAAAATAAAATGTATGTATATATGTATATGTTTATGTATGTATATACTAGACTGGTGAATAGAACAGAGCCACCTAATTGATTTTAGGTATATTTCGGTCTCCTAGAAGAAATTATCTCCCCAAATTTTAAAGAAATAAAAAGTTATATATATACGAAAATAAGGGTAAACATGAAGGGATGGGATATGACTGTACAGATGAAAATTTTTAAAAAATTCTAAAAAAGTAATTGATAAGATAATTTGGTTGGAAAAGAAAAAAATAAAGAGGAGTAAATGTGCTCAGACTGGAGACTAGAAAAAAGCCATATGCTAGATTAAGGTATGTTTTGATCAATTAGAAGAAAATTTTTTGTCTATTAGAAGGAAATTTTTGTGCTTTCTGTGGCAGCACATACACTAAAATTAAAAGGAAAATTTTAAGAAAAAAAACCCATATAGGTATAGAAAAAATAAGGTTAAATACAGTGAAAGGATAAAATATAACAGTGAAGGTTTAAAAAGATTTTTTTAAAAAGAAAGTTATTGTTAAGATATACTAGTAAAAAAATGTAAAAAGAGGAAAGAGAAAAAGTTAAAAAATAGAATAAGAAAAAATAAAATTAAAAAAAAATTTTAATTTTGCAAGACTAAAGCATCATGGGGAACAAGGCATGAATTCTATGTGTTGCTTTCTCCCAGCTCTGGAGTTCTGCTGTTCTCCTTGATTGGTAAGCTTGGTCTTGGCTGGATGTTCTTGCTGATCTTCTGGGGTAGAGGCCTGTTGCAGTGATTCTCAAATGT
The DNA here is from genome assembly GCF_022355385.1 of Mustela nigripes. Lineage (NCBI taxonomy): Eukaryota > Metazoa > Chordata > Mammalia > Carnivora > Mustelidae > Mustela > Mustela nigripes. The sequence continues at coordinate 38,465,564 of NC_081562.1, read as the reverse complement.
CTTTGCCAAGGTGGAATTGCGCTACTCTTGCCAGGGACCAGGCTAAGTAATCTGCTTGGGTTTGCTCTTGGAACTTTCATTCTGTGAATGCTTTCTGTACTGCTTTGGAGGATGGGAATGAAAATGGTGGACTCCCAATCTCCAGCCTGGAGGCTCTGAGAAATGAGGGCCCCACTCCTCAGTGCACCCTCAAAGACAAACAGTCAATCACTCCTGTCTTCCTGGTCTTCGGCCACACTCTGAGCTCACCCGGCCTGTGACTGAGTGTTTCTATCTCTGGCACATGGCGCCATTTGGAGTTTCCAAACCCAGCAGATTCCTGTCACACTACTTCTCCTGGAGGAGAAAAGTGAGTTTCCCTGGATCTGCCACGTGTGGGGTCCCTGCTTGAAGAACAGTGGTCCAACTGTGCCTTAGATCATCGTTTAAGGTAACCCCAATCTGAAAGCTCACTCTTCAGCCCTGTCTCTCTAGTCAGCTTCCTTTCTCTGATACCTGGGAGCTCTGCCACACTCAGACACCCCCAATCTTTCTGCGACCCTATGGGACCTGAGAACACACTGTCCCTGTGAGAGCTCCACCCCTACTTAACCTCTGGAGTGATGTCCTTCAGTAGAGGAGAATTCTAGAAGTTCCAATTTTGTGCTCCACTGGTCCACTGCTTGCTGGAAGCCAGCTTCCCCATGGTCTATATTCCTGTTGCTTTGGATTCATTTCTCTGCACACATCCTACCTTTCAGAAAGTGGTCAATTTTCTGTTCCTAGAATTGCTGCTCTTCTCTTCTATCTCCCATTGTGTTTGTAGGTGTTTGGAATGGTTTGATACTTATCTAGCTGAACTCCTGGGATCTGATGTGATTTCAGTCTGCTACTCCTCCACCATCTTGCCTCTCCTGCTTGCCTTATTTCACTCAACATAATCTCCTCCAGTCCTGTCCATGTTGATACAAAAGTTGGGTATTCATCCTTTCTGATGGAGACATAATACTCCATTGTATATATGTACCATATCTTCTTTATCCATTCATCTGTTGAAGGGTATCTTGGCTTTTTCCATGGTTTGGCAACTGTGGTCATTGCTGCTATGAACATTGGGGTACAAATGGCCGTTCTTTTCACTACATCTGTATCTTTGGGGTAAATACCCTGTAGTTTTTGCTTCCATTTTCGTTGGCCTAAGGAAATAACAAAGTCATGCCTCATGTCATAGGATAGGGGAATATAGTTGTTCCATGTGGCTGAAAGTAGATGAGATCTGAGTACTGCCAAAGAGAAGAAATAAGTACCACAGTGATTACCTCATTGATCAGTTGTGAACAATAAGGAGTCCCAAATACCTGAGAATTCTTGAGTTTAAGTTATAAGCATTGGAATGTCATTAACTAGATCCTGGGGTTCTTCTTGGAACGATTAGTTAATTAAGATAGGATGGAGATTGTGGTGGGGGTTGGATCAGAGATTATACCTACTCCTTGGCTGTGAGAATTGCCCTAGCAACTGCTGTGCACAGAGGAACTTCATCCTGAAGAACAAAATGTAGTATTGATGGAGAAGCTGTAATTTCAGTCATAGGTCTGGTAAATATCTGGCAGTAAGAAAAAGGTAAATATGAGTCATATTATCTCAGTAGGTAGCTGGAGACAAGAGTTGAGATCCAGATCCAGAGTTGAGATCCAGAGTTGGTGGCATTTGGTATTTCAGAGTCTTAGAATTGGCTTTGGAGAGTGATATGGTTCTATGTGTCAAGATAGGATTCATGATCAGAAATGTCTCTGGGGTACCATGACATAACAAGACTCACCCAGTGGTTCTCAACATTAAAAAGTTTGTGGTGTACTTTGTAACACTAGAAAAGATAAAAAATGAATATTAGTTTTTTAAAAAAGCAAGCAATCTTTGGAACATTGATAATATCATATAGTTGTTGCCCATATCTCTAGGTGTGCTTTCACACTGAGGACCTGTTTGAATAGAGCTGATTAATGCCCTAAATATCTTCTCAGATTAAAATTCTAAAGAAGCACGTGGCTCTTCTTTTCACTACCTTCAGTTGTAATCTCTTCTCTCATACCCTTTACAGACAAGGGTCATATTAATATCTAATTTAGTTATCTCTGTTTATCTTCAACTCACTTTTGGGGGGGTTTAATGCAAAGAAAATATTTAAAAACTTTTATTGATTTAGAAAGATATGGCCTTGATTACTTACTTACCCTTTAAAATTAATTAAACAGCTTTGTGGACACATAATTCACACAGCATAAAATGCATGCTTTTAAAGTGTAAAATTAAATGGTTTTTTGTATATTCTGGTATTGTACAACCATCATCACAATCAATTTTAGAATACAGTGGTGCCTGAGACTACAGATAGTACCAAGTTTTATTAGTACCAAGTTTTATCTACATTATGTCCTATAATACATACCCATGGTAAAGTTTAATTTATTTTTTTTAAGATTTTATTTATTTATCAGAGAGAGAGAGGGGGAGAGAGCGTGCACAGGCAGACAGAACGGCAGGCAGAGGCAGAGGGAGAAGCAGGCTCCCTGCTGAGAAAGGAGCCCCGATGTGGGACTTGATCCCAGAACGCTGGGATCATGACCTGAGCCGAAGGCAGCTGCTTAACCAACGGAGCCACCCAGGCGTCCCTGGTAAAGTTTAATTTATAAAAAACAGACACATAGACCAGTGGAACAGAGTAGAGAGCCCAGATATGGACCCTCAACTCTATGGGCAAATAATCTTCGACAAAACAGAAAAAAATATACAGTGGAAAAAAGACAGTCTCTTCAATAAATGGTACTGGGAAAACTGGGCAACTATATGTAGAAGAATGAATCTTGACCATTCTCTTACACTGTACACAAAGATAAACTCAAAATGGATAAAAGACCTCAACGTGAGACAGGAATCCATCAGAATTCTAGAGGAGAACATAGGCAGTAATCTCTTCGATATTATCTACAGCAACTTCTTTCAAGATATGTCTCCAAAGGCAAAGGAAGCAAAAGTGAAAATAAACTTTTGGGACTTCATCAAAATCAAAAGCTTCTGCACAGCAAAGGAAACAGTCAAGAAAACAAAGAGGCAACTCATGGAATGGGAGAAGATATTTGCAAATGACAGTACAGACAAAAGGTTGATATCCAGGGTCTATAAAGAACTCCTGAAACTCAACACACACAAAACAGACAATCATATCAAAAAAAGGGCAGAAGATATGAACAGACACTTCTCCAATGAAGACATACAAATGGCTATCAGACACATGAAAAAATGTTCCTCATCACTAGCCATCAGGGAGATTCAAATTAAAACCACATTGATATATCACCTTACACCAGTTAGAATGGCCAAAATTAGCAAGACATGTGTTGGAGGGGATGTGGAGAAAGGGGAACCCTCTTACACTGTTGGTGGGAATGCAAGTTGGTGCAGCCTCTTTGGAGAACAGTGTGGAGATTCCTCAAGAAATTAAAAATAGAACTACCCTATGACCCTGCAATTGCACTACTGGGTGTTTACCCCAAAGATGCAGATGTAGTGAAAAGAAGGACCATCTGTACCCCAGTGTTTATAGCAGCAATGGCCATGGTCGCCAAACTGTGGAAAGAACCAAGATGCCCTTCAACGGACAAATGGATAAGGAAGATGTGGTCTATATACGCTATGGAGTATTATGCCTCCATCAGAAAGGACGAATACCCAACTTTTGTAGCAACATGGACAAGATTGGAAGAGATTATGCTGAGTGAAATAAGTCAAGCAGAGAGAGTCAAGTATCATAGGGTTTCACTTATTTGTGGAGCATAACAAATAGCATGGAGGACATGGGGAGTTAGAGAGGAGAAGGGAGTTGGGGGAAATTGGAAGGTGAGGTGAACCATGAGAGACTATGGACTCTGAAAAGCAATCTGAGGGTTTTGAAGGGGCGGGGGAGGTGGGAGGTTGGGGGAACCAGGTGGTGGGTATTAGAGAGAGCACAGATTGCATGGAGCACTGGGTGTGGTGCAAAAATAATGAATACTGTTATGCTGAAAAAAATAAATTAAAAAAATCAGGCACTGTAAGAGATTGACAAAAATAACTACTTATAAAATAGAACAATAATAATAATATACTGTAATAAAAGTTGTCTGAATGTGACCTCCTCTCCAATATTTTATTTTATTGTAGTCACCTTTGTTCTTATGATGATGTGAGATGATGAACTGTCCACATGATGAGATGTGAATGACATGGGAGTGTTGGGCTGTTACAGAACTTCTGGAGATATATCAGAAGGAGGATCATCTGCACCCTGACGGTGGTTCACCACCTGAAACTGAGGAAGGCAAAATGGTAGATGGGGAGTGATGGTGGGGATCTACTGTACTTGGACAGAAACGATTCCTGTGAAAATGTGGCTATGACAGTGCCTAGCAGTTTAAATCTCAGGAATCGAAGGGTGAGCTCTTCCCTGACTTGAGCTGGCTTTGATTTCTATGTGCCCTAATGTTAGTTGAAGAGAAGTGAGAGTTTCCTGGAGGCAAGGAACCTACATTTATTGATTACCTATTGTTTTTATGCTAGGTTCTTTATATATTTTTATTTTATTTCTCGCAAGTCTGTGACCTGGAGAACACTATAGCAATTTTGGGAAGGGTGGAAAAAATGAGACCCTGGAAGTTGATTTGGTTGTTTAACATTTCATAAGTACTAAATGGTGGGGTTGAGAGTCAAGCCTAGTTCTGTCTGATCCCAGATTCATGCAGTCACAATGGCTGTGGTTAGTTATTCTGGTTCTAGCAGATTCTATTTAGTTCGAAGCACATGTTCAGCCAGTGGTAGAGAAACCAGGTCTGTGTTTGGTCACATGCCCATAGAATAATCAAGATATATCATGCATTTATGTATGTCTATTTTTCAAACATGTAAGGTTGATTTTATGATTAGTAGTCACAAACCTACTTATATCTTTAATAAAATTACAGTTTCATTTTGTCATTATATAGTCAGAGTTTGAGAACCTAGACCTAGAGGTTGAAAGCAGTATTGTGCAATGGTTAAGACCCCAGGTTCTGGAGGAAGAACATTTTGCATTTGAATCCTGGCTTTGCTATTTACTCTCTAGCTAGGTGACATTGGGCAAGTTACTTCACTTCTCCAAGGCTCAGTGTTTTTACCTATAGAAGGAAGACACCATTGAATTCATAAACTTGCTATGAGGATTAAATAAAGTGATCAATGCAAGTTACTTAGGACTTGTCTCAGACTAAACACTGAAGTTTTAGTTTCTATTATAATTTCTCTCCTACCAAGAATTTAAGAAACATTCTAATTTTAAGAGGGAAAATATTTAAAATGGGTAAGAACTTCTGCATTCAAATCCAGTTCCATCCCTTAGGACCTATAACTTTGAAAAGTTACTTTGAGTTTTTTGTATCAGTTTTCTATAAGGTGCCTTTAATGATTAAAATGAAATTATATAGATATAGCACTAAATGAAGCATATGAGAAATCATAAGTGCTCAGTCCATGATAGAGATGAGAAATATGATAATTATGATTTAATCATTGGGTATAATTTAAAATTTACTTGGATTAAGTAACTTTTCAAAAATAGTCATGTAAGAAAATGTGTGACAGGACTGAAAACAGCAAAATCACAATTTCTCAGCAAGCCTTATGGGCCTGTCTCTGTGTTAGACAATATTATGTGGTAAAAAATGATGAGGTCCCTGACTATAAAGGAACTTGCCATCTAATTTGAGATATGAGTCACCCACAAATGAGATAATGTCTATAATGCGCTCGGTACCTGTCTGTCACACAGTAGGACCTTAATCACTAAAAGCCAATGTTTTATTATTATTAATATTATTATTTTATTAATTGCCAAATACTACATAGCAAAGAGCTAACCAATATAATAGCAACAATTAGAGTCTAAGGCCATGTATAATAAAGGGCTAGGTTTATTTTTTTTTAAAGATTTTATTTATTGGACAGAGAGATCACAAGTAGGCAGAGAGGCAGGCAGAAAGAGAGGGGGAAGCAGGCTCCCTGCTGAGCAGAGAGCTTGATGTGGGGCTTGATTCCAGGACCCTGAGATCATGACCTAAACCAAGGGCAGAGGCTTAACCCACTGAGCCACCCAGGCGCCCCAATAAGGGGCTAGTTAAGAGGTAGAGCTATATTTAAATTTGAGCAATATGAATGTAAGCCACAGTGAATTCTTGTTCTTTGCAAGTTATGATCTATAAAGTTGTTGAGAACATCGAATTAGGGAATACTGAAGTGAATTGTTCCAGTAAGCAAGCACTGCTTTCAGGGGAAATACAGGGTTAGGTTCCTGTGAGTCTGGTTACAACATTTTCATCCACCGATCAATACATAATCTTGTTCTATGTGTGTCTCTCTTTAAAGATACTTACTTAATGTACATTGTTGATTCATCAACACTGATCTCACAGCCAATAGCATTGCAACTCACATCTGAATGAAGATCATCAGACACATGCATTCTCTCTGTAAGACATCACCGTTTGCTTATGCTTTGGAATTCTCAACAGCACTTCAGCACCATGGTTGGCGGCCATTTCAAACAGCCAAATCACCAACAGAAAGCACCAATATGTAAAAGAGAATCAAATATATGACCAAAAGGCCACCTGCTTATAGTATGAGAGCTGAAAAATGAAGGTAGAGCATTGCCTAGTTTGACTTTACCTGGAAAGCTGCTGCTCTCCACATGTTTTTGAGTGATTGGGAAAGGACCACAACTATTGATTTTGGGGGTGACAAATACACTGTAGCCAGGAGGTGAATTTGCAAATACTTAATCTGTGAGTAATGTACATTGCAAACCTGGAGGACTGGCTTCCTGGAAGAGGCAATTTTTGCAGTAGGCCTTGCTGGTTGAGCAAAGGAGGGTGAGAGAGATAGATGGGGAGAGACAGCAGGCCCTCATGGGGTCCAGTCTCCCACACATTCTTACATTCCTCTCACAGATTGTTTGCCTACTTTGGGATACCATGCTGTCTCCCAAGCTGAATCTTTGAACTTTGCTGTTTATTAAAGAAGCATTATGAAATCAAACACAGGAAGACATCTCCTTTACAGAATCAAGTATTGTTAGGTGTCTTTCCATAATTAAGGTACACTTCTTTTGTCTATGAATGAAAACAGGTTGGAGGTTTCTCACTTAAGGATAGGTATCAATTAAAACCCCTGGGTTCAACCTGCAATGAAATCTGCAAATCAGGACAGATCGTTCTCATTTTTTTTTTTTTTATTGTGCACCTATATTAGGCAGAGCAGAGCTAGAAAATTGGGGGACAAGCAAGGAGAGCCTTTTAAATCTAATAATGCTTTCAAATCCCCAAATTAGCTTATGTTGTTTTCGATTGTCTTTAAGTGGAAAAAAATGATTTTCTCTAAATCCATTTTTCAAACATTGCTTCTCAAAGTGATAAAAATAGCATGTAGGTATTAGTCAAAGATTTTCTTTTTCAAGATTTGGCTGAAAACCAAATGAAAACTTCCATGTGCTCCAATAAACCCAGTGTTTCTCATAGGTTGCTATTTCTAATCCCTGTTTCCATGGAAATGGACTTTTTACATCAGCAAAATGGGGATGAGGTACTGAGTGATTTATACCTGCTGTTTGATATTTTAAGTGATTCACCACTGCTCTTTTTCTTTACTGTAGAAAATGTATACAGATATTTTTCTTGCAGGGCTCTCAGACCCTCAGGATAGGAGCTCTAGAAATAAAATCCTTAAGGGATAAAGCCACAGCCAGCATGTCCCTTATAAGACATTTAGGACAGAGGCAGCAGTGGTTATAAGAGTAAACCTAGAAGTCATGGTAGTTCACTGCTCTACTCAAAATGGTTTGATGGAAATGGGAGATTTATGAAGCATTTATAATATATCCTTCAATCCCAGCTAGGAGATAGAAACCTTTAAAAACTATTATTAAGTCAATAGCTTAAGAATGACTTTTATTTTTTCCCCCTCTCTGTAGGATTTTTTCCCCTCTTTGTTAAATCTAAGAATCCCTGAATAGACAGTTAGAGGAGTTGTGATTTGGTTCTAATCGGCTCCCAGAAGCAGAACTGGTAGTTCTGATAGGTCCCCTTGTGGACCTGCGCTTTGTGGCTATTACATTTGCTTCTACATTAATGGGAATAATTCATTAGTCAGAAGTCAGTTCTGAAAGGATCGATCATATACATGGCTGCTGCCAACTTCCTTTTTTTCTGAGCTTAGTTCCCCTGTCTCCCAGGAGCCTGGAAAATAAGGATCCCTTCCATGTATAATTGATAGACTTGACACTCTCAAAGTTTGTCTAAAAACTCAGGAATTTTAGCTGCCGAATTGGTAGCAAATATTGTTATTTTAAGAATATAGTTTATACTAACCTTATTAGTAGTGAAGGTCCATGTAGACCCATGCAGTTGATTTCAACTTTTAAAAAACATCCTGTTTTTCTTGCTAGAAAGTATTTGACTGAATTCATTATGTTAACCTGTGTTTAGGTGTCATGGAAAACTAGTTACAAGCTCATTATTTTACAGAAGTTAACCTCTTTTCCTTATCTTTCAAGTTGGCGTTGGGGGTATGAGCTATTCTTACAACTCTAGAATGTTTATGCAAAGGAAGAATGATTCAGTCTGGCTGCAGTCATTGTGCTAAGATGAATAAATCCTTTCCTACTTTTGTTTTTCCAGTTCCTCTACTTTCACTTTTTCCCTCGGTGGCTGTTTCCCATTTCAAATGGAGAAAATGATAGTATAGTAAAAGAAAGTTCTTTTCAGTTACCAAGGCAAATGTTTTTAAACTCCCTTCTCCAGCATGGAAGCTCCATGATCTTTAAGAATTATTCGATTTTCTTTACATTTATATTCCTACAGCACTAGGTTCACAGTCGGTGCTGCCCAAGCATTAAATAACAGCTTGAAGAATATTTTATAATTCCTGCATGCTTATGAGTAAACATCCAATGAACAGTAAAATGGAAAGCCCCAGTTTTAAAAAGTGAGTGTCTCTTGCAGTGATTCAAATGTTTGCTTTAAAAGCACTTAAGAAGTTCCTGCAGAATCTCTTGCTCTCTCCTTGTTACAAGTCCTGCTTGCTCCTCCTACATGGAAGGTTGATGTTACCACAGGAGTTCAAATAAAATGGCGTGGTACAAGTCCACACAGGCCAAATGCCTCCAAGTTCTTTTTGTGGTGCGGAGTTGGTGGAATACAGATCCAGTTTTCTTAACACAAAGAATTCTAAGTACTTTGAATATTTTAGTGTAAGAATCAAGGTAGTCAGTCACACACCTCCTCATTCTGGAACATTTTTGTTCTTGTCATTGCTCCCCAACAATACCTTCCCTTCTGATGTTTAGGCTCTTGGATGGTGGCCAAAAATACAAGGCTAAACGGAGACTCTTTTCATTCCTCCTTTATAGTCTGCACTCTCTTACAACTGTATTGCAATCCAATTAATGTAAAATAAGGAAAATATTTACATTATAGCCTTGCTATAATGTTCATCAGGAGGCCTTGTGGAAAGAGTAGAAAGGTGGTGCCTGGTCCTGGGCATATGTTACATCACCTAATCATTATATGTATGAAAGTAGTTTTATCTTTTTAAAATCCTTATTTAATAGATGAAGAAACTCAGTCTCAAACTGGTAAAGCAGCTTTTTTCAAGGGCACAGAGCTAGTTACCAGGGAAACCTGAGGTTGGAATCTCTGTTTATCTGAGTCCCACACCATACATGTAAAGAAGGGGAAATGGTATGGTGTTGATGTCCTCAGTGCAATTAAACAGAAAATTGTTTGGGAAGGGCTCCAAAATTAATCTGCTCCACTTAAAATTTTTTTATTCTGGAGAAAGGTTATTTGGTCTTCAAGGATCAACTGAAATTAAGCAATGTTCTTAATTCTGCTAACACTACCTTATGTTCTCTTATGTAACAATGTATCCAGCCAGGCTTCAATTAGTTCCAGACCCATGAATTTACTTGTTGGTTGCAAACTAGCCCAGGGTACAAGAGGGCAGGGAGATACTGAAGAAAGAGACAGACCACTCCAAGTTGGTAGGTGGCACGGGAATTTACAGACAGGCTTGTCTTTTGCAGAGCTTTGCACCTGCTGGCCAGAATCTTCAAGCTTACAAAAGTCTTGACTTGATTCAGTCACTGTACCATTCAGATAGTCTCAACAACACATTGCTCTCTCAAGGCTGTGTCCTTGAATATGGTTTCAGCTGTGGGAATGATGGGCAGAATGCACATTCCAAGGACAGGGTTGGAGGTGAGGAGCCTCCTATCTTCTGGGTCTAGCTCATGGGTCAACTGGCGGTCACATCCTCTCAATGACCTCCTCCAACATGACTGGTGGATAAAACCACTCAGATGATCATGCACCTCAAACTCAATACAGGTAGGTTGATGAGTATGAATATCATGGTTGGGGGACTCTGCCAGAAATATCTGTGTGACTGAGCAACTCACCCAGCCTCACTGCATCTCTGTCTCCTCATTGGTAAACTGACAGACTTGCTATGAGGTTTTGAGGGAAAGAAGATATATTCTGTTTTATATATATATTCTCTGTTTGTGTGGTGTGTGTATATATATATGTATATATATATATGTATATGTGTGTATATATATGTATCTATCTATACACACCACACACACACACACAAATAGCCAGGTACAGAAATATTGCTATGTAATTGGTTGCTTGTTATGCACACACACACACACACACAAACACACATACGTGTGTGTGTGTGTATAGATAGATAGATAGATAGATAGCCAGGTACAGAACTATTGCTATGTAATTGCTTGCTCGTCACCCAAAGGCTAGGGTCTTTATATGTTCCTTGTGTGAACTGCCTTGGTGGTCCAAGCTAAAGGACTGGGCATGAGCTGATTCTTTCCCCTCCTTCACCACCATGTCTAATCAGTCACCTGGTCTTGCTGATTTTAGCTTTCAATCTTTATGAATCAACCTATTTCTCTTCATCTCCACTGCCATTTCCCTAGTTGGAGATACAATCTATTTTACCTTGACTACTTGAATAACTTTCTTGATGATCTCTTTCCATTCATTCTCTCTACTTCTAATTTCATCCATTTTTCTCATTGTAATTAGTGTGGTTTGAAAAATGTGTCTGATGGTGTGACTCCTCAGCTTCAGTCTTGCTATGGCTTGCTACTGTTCTTGAGGTAGGTGCGACTACTATAATTTTAATATGATCCTACTGACTGACAGCCTCATCAGAGCCATCTCTCACCACTCAGTCTGCACTCTGAACTCTGGCTACAAGCGCCTTCATTTGTTTTCTTGTAGACTTCACACCCCTTCTGGCTGTGGGTCTTCTTACTTGCTATTCCTCATGTCAGAATGTTTTCTTTTCTCTTCCCATAATTCATTCCTATTCTTCAACACTCAGCTGAAGTGGTAGTTCCTTCAACTAAGACTGAATCAGAACCATTTATTATATGTTCACACCACTCTGTACTCTTTAATGGCATTATTTCAAATGCAATGAAATAATGAATTAGGTTGACGGTCAAGATGGCGGAGAAGTAGCAAGCTGAGACTGCTTCAGCTAGCCGGAGATCAGCTAGATAGCTTATCTAAAGATTGCAA
>NC_081562.1:38417872-38448910 GCF_022355385.1 Mustela nigripes | reverse complement strand
AAAAAAAAAAAAAAAAAAAAAAGAAATAATGAATTAGTTCTCTTCTGTGCTAGAATTTAAGCCCCATGAAAGCTTTCCTATCATTGATGAATACATATTATCCAGCATCATGCCTTGCACCTATTTGGCATTCAGTATATATTTATTAAATGACTTTCTCATTTAAAATGGTAATAGAGGCATAAAGTGGAGGTACTATTAGTATGTTTTAAAAGCTTACACATTTGAAAACTATCATACAACACTTTGCAAAAAGAATGGGGTTATTGGGGTGCCTGGGTGGCTCAGTCGGTTAAACAACTGACCCTTGAACTTAGGGTCATGAGTTTAAGTCCCTAAATTATGAAACTGCTTTCAAGATAATATTATATTCTAGGCCCCTGATAAATGATAGCTTTTCCTTGCTTCTAAAGATTCATCAGTATTATTTCAAGTATGATTAACTTTTCCTGGCCTGAGGTTTTGAATTTGAATTTAGTTCATATGAGAAATACCTCAATAATTTCTCTATTGATTTATTCTAATCACCTGTTGAAGTTGGGCTGTAAAGCAAAGGATTTCCAGTATTCACATCCATTTAATCTGAAAACTACTAAGTAAGCATTATTAGGTGTGCAGCACCCTGCTCCTGCTGTGAAGGATACAGAGCTGTATGAGGCAAAGAACCTATTCTGAAAGCAGTTTGCAACTAGTAAAGAAGACAAGAAAAGTGTTTGACAATGTCCAAATTCAGTAGATCTGTGATAGGGCCAGGATTCTAACTTTAAAAAAACGTTATCATGCAATTTGCATCATTATCCCAAGTGGTGTGGGGATCAGTGTTGTATGACTAATGTTAATAGTATTCTGAATCCTATATATAACAAGGTCTGATGGTGGGCAGGGCACCCTAAGATCTGATTATTTTACACGAGAAATAGTTCTTATGTTGAGTGTGCATGCAGTAAATACTTGTTGAATGTTTCTAATTCCATCCCTTTGATACTGTGATAAATAACGTTTAAATGGGGCACAAGACAGATATACCATGTGGAAGCTAACGGTCAACCCTCACCCACCAAGAAATGTCTTAACCTCACAGCTCTTCCCCCTCCCAGACTCTGTTAAGAGGTGCTTAGAAAAACCATCAGCCTCAAGCTCTTCCATTTCTCAGTACTTGCTGCTCCTTAGCACCTGGGAGCTCCAATAAGTTGATACTTGGGACCCAGCCAAGACCAATTAAATCAGAGATGTCAAGGGGGGCATATTCTGTGCTATTTGTGGAATAGAGCACCAAGCTTACTTGGGGAAAGACCCAACTCAGTTGGCTAATTGGGACCAAGGGTACATTTAACAATAAAATGGCCACAGTGTCTTAGTTCTTCATTGCCTTCCGTATTCCTTCAAGAAGGCCTGCCTTGAATCAGGGTGGTAAGAGTAAGGTTGTGAGTGAGGCTGGAAGGAGGAACTGCCTGGTCAAGCATGTCTTTTTTTTTTTTTCTTTTTAAGATTTTATTTATTTATTTGACAGAGATCACAAGTAGGCAGGGAGGCAGACAGAGAGAGAGGAAGGGAAGCAGGCTCCTGCTGAGCAGAGAGCCTGATGTGTGGCTCCATCCCAGGACCCTGGGATCATGACCTGAGCCAAAGGCAGAGGCTTTAACCCACCGAGCCACGCAGGCGCCCCTGGTCAAGCAAGTCTTAAATGCAAGGCATTATCTTAGATGCCTATAGATTATGTCATAAAAAGGTTTAGTAATGATTGTGCATCATCAGTCTTTTAAAAATTCTGCTCAATTCATAAATTTTTTAAATGAGGAAGCCCAAAATATTAGAAAATAAAAACTAAAATTAAGAAAATACACTGAGAAAAAGATTTGTGATTAGATTAAGAATATCTTGTTTTTCTGTAAAATTTGTTTGGAGCTGTTGTAAGAAGATATACAGTAGAATTAACTCTGGGCTTTAAACATCTGTGGAGAGCAAGTCACATTAAAATAAATTTAATTATCACTTAGTCATAAAATACTAGAGGTAGAGATATGCTAAGGTTTATCCTTCATTTTGGAGAAGTTAAGTTACTTGTCCAAGGTCACACAGCTAGCTATTTTGGGAAATTTTCTCACATGCCCCCTAAATTTCCAAAAGAAACAGAAATATTGATAGTAATTCAGAAGATGTTATGTCAAGATGTCCCAGAGATTTTACATTTGCATTACATATTACCATTGTTCTTAGACAGTTTCCAAATTGTCCTAATTAAGACTTCTTCTATTTGGAAAGTAAAGATATTAGTTTTTAACGCAACCTATAAAAAAGTTTGCATATATATCAGGAATTGCAAGTGTCATGAACCCTGATTTAAATACAAAAAGTGAAAATTGATAACATCTTTGTTCTATATTCCAAATCTTGTCTCCTCCTACCAGACACCCCTTTTCAGGCTTTAGGTTTCTGAATAAGAAAAGGTAAATTTTTATCCATTGCACGACTGCATTCCAATAACTATTGCTGAAGGTGGTTTATGGAAAAGTTTACAAAGCACTGGAACTTGGCTGTCAATATATGGGGGTGCACCCAGTGGAAATCATGAATGGTTTGGTTCCAAAAGGTGCTGGGGAAAATACCATCAACCATGTGCATATAAAAACATTTCCATCAAAACACAAGCAGACTGTTTGGGAGCATGTTCAGAGTTAACTGTAGAAGCAAATTATCTTATCATATCTTTAGAAATAAAAGGGAATTGTTCCAAGGTCAACAGGGAAGAATGGATGAAATCACAACTGCTGGGCTGCACTGATGAAAACATTTGCTAGCTCCAAGGCCATGGAGCCTCGTCAGCTGTTACAATCAGATGCCATCAGTCAGTGTCTGTGTGTGGCAAAATTTACACGTGAGACAATGAGGAAAGATGCTTCAGCTCTTGGCAGCTTTGCCTTCTCATGAAATCATCACTTCTTCCTGTCTTCTTTTAGGACAGAATGGCCTTTTCAGGACCAGGAACCACTTCTTGCTGACACTGTGGCATGATCCATGTCCATGATCAGGGATTGTGATCTTCACAGACTGTGATAGTCTGATTTAGGTGGATATCCCTGTGATGGGCAGCCACACTTGTGTTTGCTTTATCTTCCCAAAGACGGACTATCCATCTTCTTTATTTTGCTATCCTTTATCTTTCCTCTTCTCTCTATATTTTTATTAATTCCTTTTCTCTTCTTCTCCTTATATTTTCTAAGCTGATGCACACTTTTAGATTTTCAGGCAACTAGAACATCTTCTATAGGACATGATGATTTTTGCAGACACCTTGTGAAAAACACACATGCACTGGTGTGTAAACAATGAATCTTGGAACAATGAAAAAATAAAATAAAATTAAAAAAATCATATATACAAGCATGAAAATGTGCACACACACAAATATACACATGGACACACAGACATACATGCAATCCTCAGGAGAACTCACTATGTACAATGCTTTGGGTTGAATTTGTTCATGTTCTGGAATGGTTTGATTATATTTGATTAATCATTACCATACAGAAGGTAATTAATGGTGAACTTTCAACTCTTTTATAGTTTCTATCTTTCTACTTAGTTTAATTGATTCAGCAATAACATGACAGTATTTTTTATTAGCACTATACTGAAAATAATGTTTTTTGAAGCATTTTGTTCTACTTCAGTGAGTTTGCTAAAAACGGTATTTAGCTACCAATTTGACAAATTTACTTATTGCTTCAATTTGCTAAAATACATGTCTTTTAAATGTTGGTGATTGTTACAGCAAATCATGACGGGTAGGATGTTCAGCTTCTGCTGCAGCTGGCTAGACTTGCTCACCTGTGTTCGTCAGAGGGGGCTTGGATGTGGATTGCACCATGTGGACTGCAGAATGGCTGCTTTAGTTTCCTCTTGCTGCCATAAAAATGACATAAAATTATTGAACTGTTATTCAGATAGTCAAAAGAAACAAGACTTTTGTAAATCGCTAATATCAGCGAGTTGGCAAATGAGCTTTTTACTTTAGTCATTTAGCTAATTGCCTTTTAGTGAATTAGCTTTAGAAAATTTGATTTTTGGCATACTGACTTGCTCCCCTTTCAGATACGTTATATCATTTGAGCTTTACAGTAATTCTGATTATTTTTATTCTGCAATAATTCTGAGTAATTGTTAGTGGCAAGTGGGTGGGATCATATCCAGCTTTCTTTAGCCAAATAATTCTAAGCATTGTGAATCTTATCAGGATGCACACCTGTTGTCAGTTTGTCCCATAATCAGTGATGTGAAATTTGATAACTTGGCTCAAGTGACATTTGGCAGATTTTCCCATTGCTGAATCACTTTTTTCTCTCCATAATCCATAGCAATCTGTAGTGGAGACACTATGAGAATATGTCAATATCCTATATCTAAAGGAACTTCCACCCAATGGTTTTAGCATCGCTTCATGATTTTTGTTTAAATCAATTATTACCTTGATGGTTGCACAAAACTGGTTTTCTAATTCTAACGTTCATTCTACATTTATTAGCTGGCTTTCTTCTATAAAGAAGTTTCCTTGCACTCCCTTTTCTTTGGTATCACTTTGGACACATCAATTCTTTTTTTTTTTTTTTAAAGATTTTATTTATTTATTTGACACAGAGAGAGATCACAAGTAGGCAGAGAGGCAGGTTGGGTGGGGGAAGCAGGCTCCCCGCGGAGCGGAGAGCCCAATGTGGGGCTCCCTGAGTTATGAGATAAACATGCATTGTAATTTTTATTTACTATCCTTGTGGATGTGTAAGATTTTTTTAAAAGGATGTTTAGACAAATTTGGATTTGAGAAGACTTCATTATTTTATGGGGACACAGAAAACTACGCACTGTCTTTTCAAGCATTTAAAGCTCGAGTTGACCCATCCTTTCAATTCACATGTCATTATTGGCCAGAGAAACACCTGACTGGTCCCGCTCAACTTCAAGGGGTGAGAGCAGTGCAAATATACCACATGCCTAGAAGGGTACATGGGTATACCAATGATTACCATCACATCCATCTCAGTGACCAAATGTTTACAAAATAAATAACCAACCACTCTCTGTTAAGGCTTTCACTATTAGACTAGATTGTTCTGGCAAAAGCTTATATGAAACTTTTATTAGGGAATACAGGAAGCTGGTGTGAGTAAAAAGGAGAATGAGACAGAGAAGGAGCTAGAGCCAAAGGAATATATATTCTGACCTGGCCTTGGTACCAGCTGGTATCAAATGCAATTGATTACTCACTCTTGAAGATCCTCCTTCCAAAAGGCCATACTAAATTACTGCAACTCTGAATGGTCCATCTTAGGAAGAGGAAACTACCCATTAACTTTTCTCTCCCAGTACTCAAAGAGTTGTTTCATACAGTGTTCGGTTCCCTGCGTTTTGATTGTGCTTTTGCGTGTCCTGAGCAAGCAAGGCAGGGTCTTACATCTCAGTGGAAACAGAGAAACCCTGAGATTGAAAACGAAAGATATATCCACTGACATGAATGTGCAGGTGCTATTGGGTGTACCTACTGGAGCCCACACTGAGTTGGTCATCAAAGTGAAAGCTCAGGTGGACCAACTGGAAAGGACCTCAGAGACAAATGAGGTTGAGAGTATTTAGGGTGGCACTTAAAGGGTATGTGACATAATGGTTTTTGCCTCTGAATCTTAGTTACCATCTTAATTACCAACTATAAATATATAAAAAATAGAGCACATCATGTCTTCTCCAAAAAACTCCTTTTTTTGCTTTGCTTTTCCCATTAATGACATTTGAATCATTCAGTTAATTTAGATTGGAGACCTTGAAATGATCTATGACTCCTGCTTCTTCTGCAGTCACCGTAAGAAGCCCAGTTATGTAGAATGTAACTTCACAATGACTCTTGAATCTGTTACATCATTCCTATTCCTAGTGCCATCACTTTAGCTTAGGCTTTGAGTACATTTTGCCTGAAATAATCCCCTCATGTTTTCCTTACTCTTTGCCTCTTGTTTCTCTTGTTCGCTCTGAAAACTGCTTACCAGAATAATCTACCTAAAGCATCTGATGTTTTTTTTTCTTCTTTATGACATCAACTGCTTCCAAGAATCTACCAAATTAAATTTATCCTTTTTTCCCCTGTAGGATCTAGAACAATCCACAAACTAATAAGCCTACCTTATCCACCAGGTTGTGTTTTACTAGTATCCACAGAACCAACTGCAGCCAAATTGGGTCTCACAGATTTGCTTGGACACTGTGTTTTCTTGATTTCATTATTTGCGCATATTCCCCTCAATCCGAAATGCCTTTTCTACTACTGCTGTTTTTCAAAACATCCCTCTTCCTTCCAAGCTCATCTTTTAAATGACCCCCTTCAGGAAGCCTGGACAGTACCCTCCAGCGTGTTGTTTTTATCACTGCCCCTAGCCAATCTCTTGCACTGGTGTTCTTCACTTCTTATTTGGGCTATTTTTAACTTTTCTTTAAAGAGGGGAGTGTGTGTGTGTGTGTGTGTGTGTGTGTGTGTGTTAGGAGGAGGGGATGTGCGCCTGCTCTATTATTGGAGCCACAAGAACACTCTGAGATGCTGTCTAGTTTCAGAGCTAAGCCCAAGGCAGGGAAGAGGTGAACTTGACAGGCTAAGATGAAGGACATTAGAGCTACTTATGTTGTAAAGATACATATTCTGTACTCTTAGCCTGAGCTCCTTGATCATACAAATTTGTAGAAAGGTCTAAGCTGCCATCAGGCTATGAAGTATCATTGAGACAGACTGATGCCAACCAATTTTGCAAAGACAGTTAACTACGTTATCTGTTGATTTGGGCAAACAAGCAGGACTGGGTGGAGGTCTGCTTGTGGCTTAGGAGGTGAAGAAGACATTGGATTTCATATGCCAAAAATGCTTAATTATAAACAAACTCTAAATTCAATTACATTTACAGAATATAATGAACAGTAGCTCTATCAGTAATTCTGTACCACAGCCTTTTAGAGTAATACAGAATATTGTTTAATTGATATCATTTCAAAAACTCAGATATCATTTGCTTTGTTTGGGTGGAGTTATTTTTACTAATAACAAAATTGAGGAGAAATGACTCTTACTGCATGTGAGCTGACATTTTGTACTAGTAAGAACATATTTTGGTAGGAAAAAGATGATGGCTAAAAATAGCATCCTGGAGAAGTCATTTTTATCAGGCAGAGTCTGACTGAGAGAGGTCCTAAAACTCCTGTCTTAAGAAGTGTTTAATCTTAGATCTGTTTTTTTGGTCATTTAAAGAAAAGGAACAGGATTGCCTTTTGATATTGATACTGGATATTAAACAGAGTTTCTTATTACAAAGTAAATAGAATATTTACTGAGAAGAGGCCTGCTTATAAGGAGGAAGCTGGCTAATTTTGGCCCATTTCCCTGCAATCACAATTTCCTATCTGATGGGAATGTGAGGAGCATGATTGTTTATGCCCCAGAAAAGACAGTGGGAAGAAGAGAGGAAACAGCATCAAGGGGTTGACCTTTTGACCCAGCTGACAGCCACAAAATCCAAGATTTTCGAATTAGGATCAAAAGGCATCAGGCACGCATCTCTCTAAGGCAAATGAAACACAATTCTGAATTCTCTGAAGAATGCAGGACTCTCCCCCGACTATGTCTTGAATCCTTTCGTTCCTCTCCACCATTTCTTCACAGGATAAATGCAACAGCTTCTTACCTGGTCTCTTGGCCACAAGAGCCACATAAATTCAGTTCCTCCTGCTGCGAGCATTTTAACTGGAGTGATAGAGGTTCTCTATTTTGCTCACTAGACAGTACCTGGTAATAACAGATAAATGAAAACATCAAAAAAAAAAAAGATGAATAAATGTAATGTTTTCCAAAACAACAAATTCAAATAATGCCTGCCCTTTGCTTATAAGTCCTTATTGTCTTGCTATTGATTACAGTAAAATGTCAAAATCCTTAAGCTCAACACTTCCCATCAGTGTTAGTGCATTGGATTTCCAATGTACTGTATTGGGATGATTTGTTGACATATCACTCTCACACCTAAGCAGTGAACTCTGCAAATGTGGAGGTTATGTCGTATTTATCTTTATATATTCAAGTCCTTAATATATATATTTTTGGCTCATTGTAGGGATTCATTATATTTTTGCATTTTAAGATGCTAGTTAGTAAACAAGGTCTTGTTGACTCTAGTTACACAATGTATTTCAGTTCAAGGAATATCTGTCGAATGCCTTCTTTATGTCTAGAACTCCCTGACTCACAACTTTGTACACATAATATATCCTTTCACCAGTTCTCTTTAGAGAGTGTTTGCTTGTTTTCCTTTTAACACAGTTTTCGTCTTCTCTTACAAGCAATACTACTATTCTTTTGATCTCATTAAGTGAGGCTTTTCAGACTTTTTCTCCCATCCCCACTTCACCCACTCTTCCACCCAAGCAACAAAAAGCTTGAAAATGCTGTCTTTTTTGAGTCTTTGTCTTTAGCTTGATTATGTCACCCACATTAAGGCCAATCATAGGATGGGATAGCTACGGTGATAGATTTCTAATTATCTCCTTCTTAATGCCTTTTTTTCAGATAATGCAAAAAAAAGATGTATGGTAAGTTATAGTAAAGCAACTGCAAAGATTTATTGACAAATTATAATATGTATTATTTCTTTAGGGTTTCTAAATATGCCAGGCACTATGTTGAATCCTTATTGGATTATTTTATTTGGTCTTCACAACAACCTTGAGAGTAGACAAATGTTATAAATGAGAGCATAAATGATTCAAAAATCGTAATTATTTCTCTAATGTCATCCAGGTAGTAAACAGCAGCACACATGGGATTTGATTCCAAGTCTTTCTAAGTCTTGAGCCCAGGTAGTCCCACCACTCCCATTGTTTTGTCTTTCTTTCTCTTCTTCCTTCTTCCCTTCAACTACTTTGTTTAAGAATCCACTTGGTGACAACATCATGGCTCTTTTCTTGCACAGGTAACTGATGAGGCCTAGAGTTGCTATAACACCTGCTAAGAGAGCTTCCTGTATTTATTTACAGATAATAATGTATAACCTTCTTATAAAAAATGTCCCAAGGATCTCCTCTTCCTTAAGGATCTCTCAAAAAAAAAATCCTAGTTTGAGAAATACTGATTTAAGAGACCAAAGGTTTATTCTATGAAAATGTTCTTCAATTTGAATTATTCCTACAAAGAGAAGTTTTAGATCTAGACAGGATAAGGTGAATTGTTAAAAGATTTTCATCAACATAAAATCATAACCATTAAAAATCTTACATGTTCACAAATTTGTCCTTGGACTCTGGGGTCCTTAGGCAGTGGCATAGCAAAGGATCAACTTGGGGTTGAGGAAAGGGGATGGCCTTTGCAACCATACAATTTTCTTTATCCACACCAGGAGTGAATGCTGTGGTGTGTCCTCAAGGTCCTGCCTTCAGCACCAAGACCCTCATTCCCGTGGGCCAGGGGTGTTGGCTGCTGGGGGCTCATAGTTGATCCCTACCCCAGGAAATTCTTTTGGCTGCCAAGGCTACATCTTATTCCTGGGACCATTGGGTTTCCTGTGACTGGTTGATGGGTGTGAAGATGGTGAGAGCGGGTGTGAAATGGGAGGGGCATGAAGGTGCAGGTCCTGGCTTCAGTTCAGGTCAGATCTGAGGGATCTTCCTCAACTTCCGAGAACTTGTGGGATGGGCTGAGTCCTCTCTTGCAAGTGTAGCACAGCTCCCCTTCTCCCTCTGCCCTGTCCTGCATCCCTTACTCCCTTATATACGTTGTTCTTGAGAATACCCTACAATAAACCACCTGTATGCAAATCTTTGGTTCAGGAACCAACTCATGACAACCTTGAAAGCTATCTCAACACATGAAGCCTTTAAGGTGACTCTCCTAGGCCTACCTTTAACTCAGAGTCTTGCCCCTGAAGATCTTCCATCAGATAATCTAGAAGAGAAACTCCTGACCCTAACATAGTATAGGTGTGAACATTAATTATGTACAACCCCCTCATCTTTAGAAGCCATCCTATAGAAGTCACTCATTCCTCCCTAGAGGGGAGAAACTGTACAACACAAAGTACATTCAACCACTTCAGGTTAAAAAAAAAAAAAAAAAGCAATTGTAGTAGCAGCTCGATCTTGTTTGGTTTTCTAAATTGATCAAGTAAATAGAATAATTGACACTAAAACTGTCTACTTTGTATCATGTAGATGGTCTAATATTATAATACAACATGGCTAAAAGGGCTTAGTTGCCATTGTGAGGATGATAAGATAGTATATATCCATAGTGGGAAGTTCTCTGTGGGTTTGTGGGGCCATCTTTTCAGCCCTCAGTAATCTTAAACAGGAACAATTTGTTTTGAGTTCCAGTAATTGGAGGTGTGCCTGAGTTGTTGAGCAGTAAGAATGTAAGAAATGCACAGAGAGTATATGAGATGACACACACTTACCATATGTACTAGTTTCAGAACATGATTTTGGAAACATGAGAGATATATGTAGAATCATCATTCAACTAATATAAAGAATTCAAGCCCAATCCATCTGAGGTTCACACAAACTTCTTTGAATGTTTTTAGGTTGATTAAAACAAGTAATTATCAAAACCATTCCTTTCCTTTGAGTCATGTAGATAACTAAAAAGAAAAAAGGTATTTGAGATCACATTTAAGCTTGATATACAGATACACTTCTAACTTAGGAACTTAGTTCAACGATGCATTCTAAAGTATAAACAAAAGAAGTACAACTAGTGAATAATTGAACATTACATCAAAAACTAACAATGTATTATATGTTTCCTAATTGAATTTAAATAAAGAAAAACAAAAACAAAGAACCCTAAACACTGAGAGATTGGGGGAAAAGAAAATAAGCGCACTATCTCCCAACACCGAAATAATATCAGGTATCTGTGTCCCCTTACATGAGGGTCATGACATATCTTGATAATCAATGGAGGCAAAAATGATTGTCCTTAGCTCAGTATGCAGGGCTATGGCAAAGCTGAAATGAGGCTAGCAGGCAAGGAGGAAGTTAGATGTAGGGTACACTACAAGGTCCACTGTATGGGTAATTACTAGTCTTACTATGTAATGGAAAAGGGGAAAATTCTCCTAGCTGGTCAAGATGTGGCAGTGGAGAAAAAATCCAGATGTAGATTCAGAAAATAATTTTTTTTTTTTTTTTGCATAGTCTTTGCTGACTGTGTTTATAAAAGTAAATGTCAAGGTAAGCTTGGCAAGGAACAAAAGAGATGAGTCACATTTCTCCAGTCTCATTCCGGAGATGCTATCTTTTTTACCTTTCTGAGTATGCACAAATCTGGCACTGGGTTTCTGCTCCTTTATGGGAACAGTATGCAAACACTCAAATAAGAGCAGGACGGTCATTTTTCATATATGCTTTGTTTTCATTTCTAGGACTTGGAAAGACCAAGTTTCCAAACGCAGAAATCCATGTAGTTGCCCTGCAACTTGAGTCCTCACTTGCCCTCTGGATGTTATAAAGCAATTAATTTTAAACATACTCTCGGGAGAGAGAGTATAAGCTTTGAATTAAAAACCCTTTTCTCTGTGTCTTGTTTTCACGTCCAACAAAACCAAGTTCATTTAGAGAGTAGAAAGGTGTGAATAAGACTTGTCAGTACCTCTGTCTTTTTTGCCTTAATTATATTTTCCCATGTTTCTGAAACAGTGTCTATGTAATCAACTATTATGTTATAACCTGCTAAGCCAACAGGTGTTAACATGAGACTGCCAGACCTTTTTAGAAAACAGTGACTTTTAAGGTTAAAAATCTTGACTTGTAATACTAGCAGAAAAGACCATCACACTGTTTCCTTATAGCTTTGTAAGGAGGGTGGTATCACCCTTCCTTGACTTCAACATCTTGAATCATTGCCTCATTTTTTTTCCTTCTTTCTTTTCACTTCCAAACTTCCCTAAAATACTTTAATACTTGACACCTCTATTTCCTGCCTATTCATTCTTTATTTTCTTCTGATTCGAATTCAGTCTCATCACTTTCCTCAAGTTTTTTTCATAGTCATCAGTGACCTTTTAGGAAACACATCAAAGCTTTTTAAAAACTGACTCTTTTTTTTTTGGACTTTCCTATAACATTTGTCTTGTTGATTGCCCTCACTGCCTTGAAAGTTTTCCTTTCTTCTCTTAACATCTGTGAAAGTATATAAAACTGTTTCTCAAAACCGTCAGATGCTCTATTTCTCTATTTTGGTCATGGATTCAAACCAGAAATTACAATGGATTCATCTCCATCCCTTTTCTACTCAATCTTAAGTCTTGTCTATTTCTCCTTTGTATTACTCTATCTCCTTTTTTCCTTCCAAGTCCCACTGTTACATACCACCCTTGTCCAAGTCCTATGTCATGCTTTTTCTCAACCGGTCTCTTTGTATTCAATTTTTTCCTCATTCCAACTGTTACTAAGCTGCTGCCAGATTTTTTCATCCAAACATTTTTTTTTTTTTTAAACAAGTCACTCCATCATGCTCTCTGCTTGGAAGTGGCTGGATTTAAGCCAGGTGGGAATGTATCTGTTCTTGAGGATATATTTCCCTTAAAACTAGACCAATACACCCAGTGAAGAGGTAGAGAAAACATATCAGTGGTCATCTTGGATGTAGATGCTGAAGTAGAGCAATTTAGTCTGAAGCTTAGACTGCATTGCATGAGGTAGAGGTCAGGGCTGTGCAATCAAAGACAATTTGAAGAGTAGATAGTTGAAACGAAGCCGATGCGGAAATGGGTTGAAGAATATTAGGGACTCTAAATGAGAAAGAATAAGATAGTCTGAGTACAAACTGACAGGTGATCTAAGGAAATAGCCAGCCAATAGACTAGAGTAAGCAAATTTTGGTTGTTACACTACTAGAGAGATGTGGGGGTGGTGGAGGTTGGGGGAGTGGGGAGGTAGCCAAACTGAGTTCTATGGTTTCTGCTGTGATTTGTGCCTAATGAGTAAAGTTGTGCTGAATGGGCTTAGGAATTGTCTGAAGAGCGAGGCTAAGGATTTCCCAGACTGATTTGCTGAAGAGTGGTTTTTCCACGATTTCTTTGTATCAACCTCTTGTTTGTTGATCAAATGAATCTAGGAATTGTTCCCAAGCCCGTTCCTGCATCTCTGCCATATCTTCTATTAAAACCATGATCTTTATTTTCTGCTTTTATGAATTTTACCTTTCTTTGAAAACTCATGCATGTTTGATATGCTATCAGTTAGTTCTTGGTTCAAAGCAATGAAAGGGAACACTGGTTAACTTAAGCCCTACCTTGCTGTCTACCACAAAAACCATGAGAAAGCAAAATTTACTA
Organism: Mustela nigripes; assembly: GCF_022355385.1. Taxonomy (NCBI): domain Eukaryota; kingdom Metazoa; phylum Chordata; class Mammalia; order Carnivora; family Mustelidae; genus Mustela; species Mustela nigripes. The sequence continues at coordinate 38,435,555 of NC_081562.1, read as the reverse complement.
GAAGGACTCAGAATTCACAGGAGGCTAGAAGATAAGTTTGGGGCAGCTGGAACCAATAAAACTCTAGAAAGTCAAGAAGCAGAAGACATACGAGCAAGCATCTCTCAGCAAGGAGAATCCATTAAGGACTCGGTCACTGCCACTGCAGCTACCATGACCTTGACCTCCAAGTATCTCCTATCACTCACACCCCTCTCAGAATTCTAAGGCCTGGCATAGAGCATCCATTTGGCCCAGACTAAGTCATATGTCCATTTATTCGGTCCAGTTTGTGGACGGGACCTCTGTTTCCAGAAAAGTATTTCCAAGCAAGAGTATGTATACCATGGGCTTTCCCAAAAGGAGGAGTTAAATATTGTTAGGAGAAGGACAGTCAGATGCTGGAGAGCCTCCAAATGACAAATTCCACTGTTGACCTCCTCCATGAATAATTCTTTTGTACCCCAGCTCAAAGTTACTGCTGCTGCTCCTTAAAACGTTTTTTCCTCAGCCATTTCTTTGGGGGTGTAGTTCCCAATACTTAATACTGTTTTTCTATGTCCTCTTTCCTTAAGAAGATGGAAACACCTTGAGAGTTGAAAAAGAACTTTGCACATGCTGTGTACTAAATTATTTTTTTAAAGGATGACATTGACCAACTAATTATTTCATTTCTAGTGAATGGTGTCCTATGAGAATTAGCTTCATGTTCTATTTCATTTAATAAGCCAGGAGAGGGTAACTGGCATTTTCTGCACACGTACTATGTGTACCATGCAGAATAATTTCTCTTATAATAATAATGATAACAATAACAAGTGGTATTTATTTAGCTTTACTATGTGCCATCCATGAAATGAAGTGATTTACATAATTTCATTTCATCCTCAAACCATGTGAGATAGATCTCATTATTTTGGTTATTTTAGATGATGATATTGTTGGTTAGAGATGTTTAGTAACTTTCCCAAAGTTTTACAGCAGATCCATGTGGAGCTGGAAGTTGAAGCTGTTTCAATTTGATTCCCCAGCCTTTTTAATATTTTGCACTGTTGAAATAGCAAAAATAAAGTTTGAACAAACATATAATTTCAATAAAGATTTCATCTCCTTCACCATTAACTGTATTCTGGTTTCTCAGTCTCACCTGGGAACTTGTTTGAAATGTCAGTTATTGGGCCTCACCACAGACCAGCTGGGTCAGAAACTTTGGAGGTAGGGCCCCAATATCTCTTAGAAAAAGAGATTTTGATGCTTCTAGTGTGCATTATGGTTTGAGAAATGGCTAACTTATATTCTTTCTCATTGTCTGTGTCTTTATGTGGAACTACACCTATGCAAGTCATGCTGAACCCCTATAATCTGCTTATTGTAATCTATTACATGTCATCATTTAAATGTTAGTTACATTATCTCTTGTATTTTCCAATTTCTAGGTTTAGTTCATTTATCTGGTGCATTTTTATGGGCTGCTTTTGTTGAAAATTTAAAAATACAAAACTATATAGAAAGTATGCCTATGTGAATACCAGTTACCATATTCCAGAATAGACCTCAGTGCCCTGGGCATTTTTATCTACCAGGAAGAAAATAGAATGAGAAACAAACTGTAGGCAAGATTCATCTCTGCTGCTTCATACCATTTGTCAGAGGAGCCGAAGTTTTGGGGCAGTAATTTCACATTGCCTTCTCTCCCAGCTTTTGTTGGAGCATCAACAAGGGTGTCAAAAAATCAGTTATGACTCTACATCTCTCTAACTTGCTTTGGATTCATTGAAAATCTGCACAGATGCTCCAGATGTACTATATACCAATTATATGTGACCCTCTTCTTCTATAAAACATAATGCTGTCTGCTGATCATTTCAGCCACAACACTCTTCAGGACCAGGTATGTACTCCAAGTGAATGAAGGTTTTCCTGCCCTGCTCCTCTCACCCGCATATCAAGCAAATTGACTATTATGGAGGTGGTTTTGAAGATCACATTAAGATATATGAATGTTTTCTCCCACTTTCAACAGGGAAATGAGTCAGAAAGGGGGAGATGAATAGTTAATTTCCCCTCTCTTTATGCATCTCTCCTGTTGCATTTATATCAAAAATGCATTTCACTCGACTCTTAAAGTCAGTTCATTTATTTTGATCTTTGAGTTTAAAATACAAGTAAAGTGACTAAATCCATCTAAATTACCAAGATTAGGTTTTAGTTACTTATTTTTCTTGTATCTAAGGAAACAATCCTAATGCTTGTTACTAAGATCTTGCCTCTGTATTTAAAATTTGCTCGATAAAAAAGGTTTTCTTTCTTTATTTCTTCCTTCTTTCACCTCAATGTCTTCTTTCCTCTTCCCTCCTCACCTCTCTCCCTTTCCCCTTTCCTGACCCTGGCTCCACTTTGATCACAAAGAAGAAGGATGGAAGGAAGGAAAGAAGGGAGGAAGGAAGGGAGGGGCAGGAGAAGTGAGGAAAGGAGATAAGAAAAGCCAGCAAACATTAGTTGAGCACTTACTCTGTCTCAGAAACTGTACTAATTCCTTCAGATCTTTTCAATCTATTCTCTTTTGGGTAATCCTTCCTACATTCAACCCTCTCTTTCCACTGAAACTTTCATGCTTTCCCTCTTGACAATTTCTCACCGAGTTCCATTGATTCAATTTGTAAATATCATTTAAATCTATCCTTACCACTTTATCATCTTAAGGATCTGAATGGCATCAGCTTAAGTATCTAAATGACCTCTGAACTGGCTTCCCTGACCTCATTTTCTGCAGCCTCTCATGCATATATATATTTTTATCACTGCTAAAACAATCTTTCTACCATGCAAATCTAGTCAGTGATTGTTTCAACAAATATTCATTGAGTGTCTATTATTTTAGACATTTTTGTGCTGTGAATACTTGTATGAATATGACAAGATTTAAAACCCCCAAATGTTCCCTATTTAGCAGAGGGGACAGGTGTATAATTGGTCAATAATTCTAGAATGTGATTCATAAGAGGATGAAAATATACACACAGTATTTAGGAAGCATTAAGGAAAAGTATAGGATTCTAGAGTTGAAGTTGGAAGAGGGGCTCAGGAAGGACTTGCCGGGCAAAATATCTCCTGAAATGTATCTTGAAAGATGAACAAAAGATAATTTAGGGAGAAAGATGGACATAGGACTGGGCATGGGTGCTAGAGGAAAAGGACATTCTGAAGCCAGAGATCATTTTAAACAATGACAACAACAACCACCAAAATGAATAGCTTGATGTTTCCTAAACTAAAGAAATTCTGTTTATTATCGTTTAAATTGTCTAACTTTTAGAATAATTTTTTATGTAGCAATAGATAACTAATGCAGTAACCGGAGGGCTATTTATAAAAATAGTACAAAGAGAATCTGAACTGGGTTGGTAACTATAGAGATGGAGAGGATGATACAGACTTAAAAAACTCAAGGAATTAAAATCTTTAAGATATGATGACTTTGACTGGGTGAGTGGGGAAAGAAATCAAGTTTCAAGTTGGGCATGGCATAGATTTTACTCCCCCCTCCTTAAAACCCATTAATCGTTCTTCATTATCCTCTAGGATAATGATCAAATATCATCAAAAACTACTCTGACCCCTAGAAGCTGGCTCTTTGCTACTTTGCTTCCTGACTTTATTACCAGTTATCCTCACCCCCACTCTACCCCACCATGTTACTGATTCTGGAACATAATCTCTCTTGCTTTTTTAAAAAAATTTTGCTTGTGGGGCACCTGGGTGGCTCAGTGGGTTAAAGCCTCTGCCTTCAGCTCAGGTCATGATCTCAGGGTCTTGGGATCAAGCCCTGCATCAGGCTCTCTGCTCGGCAGGAAGTCTACTCCCTCTTCTCTCTCTGCCTGCCTCTCTGCCTATTTGTGATCTCTGTCTGTGAAATCAATAATAAAATTTAAAAATATTTTTTGCTTATGGAGATTCCTCTTCTAGGAATGTTTTTGCTGTCTTTGCTCTCCAACCTGGATTACACTTCACATATGCCTCAGTTGCACAAAGCACTCTTTCAGAATTCCACACCCATCCCATGGACCCACCCCAAGTCAAAGTTAACTATTCTCTCTTCTGTGTTACAGCAGCATTTTCTACTTATCATCATAATTATTTATTTATTATTTATTAATAATTATCATGTAATTATTATTTATGTCTACCTATTCTTCTGGACTGTAGACTCCTCCCAAAAAAAGGCTTGTTGTCTTATTTATTTTGGTGTAAGTGCCTATGCTAGCACCTGGTATATAGGAAGTGTTGAATCAATGTTACTGAATATACGAATGAAAATGCATCCTCTAAATCAATGAAGTATCATAATATCTTTCCTGAATTGTTAAATTCCTCATTTTGAGATTCATATTGGAGATGCTTACACATGGAATTTACTTGAAATTAATCTAGCTTCAAAGAATTTGGAACCACCTGTCGTTGGTCTCTTCACAGCCTAAACATTCTAATCAACTTTTCATCTACTTTATAATGTTTTTCTTCTCTTAATTTATTTGTTCCTCAGAGTAAACTATTTTGCATTTCTCTAATTTCTTCTATTTGCACTAGTCCCAAGGAAGTTAAGAGACACATCGGTCAGATGTGGACCCAACTTAAAACTTGGACCTAAGCCTAATCAAGCCCAAACTAGATCACCTAAACCCTAGACCAGATGTCTAATCAAGAAAATATACTGTTTTTTAGAGCCACTGCATTTCAGCATTGCTTGTTAAATGGCATTGTTAAAGCAATAGCTGACTGAAATAATCAGGGATTCATTTTTTTCTTTCCCTTCCATTCTCAATACTATCATCCTCTTTCTTTCACTATTCACCCAGACTGTTGGCATAGACCACCAAGAGAAGTCTTCCAACCTTTAGTTTCTTTTCTTCTCAAATCATTTTATGTACCACATCAGATTATTCTTCCTGTTCTAAAACATACAATGATTTCGTATTATTCTCTAAATAAAATTCAGATAAGTGGTTTATCTCCATTTATTGAAATTCTATCTCTCCTTTGATGTCCATCTCAAATGCTACCTTCTTTAGGAACCTGCTATCTTCCTCCCAACTGATGAGCTCTCATTTTCCTATGGACTTTAACATCTCCCAATCCCTCTGTGCCTCAACTCCTAGTAAACACCAGTCTACTTTCTGTTTCTAGGAGTTTGACTTTTTAATATTCTGATTATATACAAATATACAATATCTCTGTTTCTCTGTCTGGGTATCTCACTAAGTGTAATGCCCCAAGGTCCACCCATATTGTCAAAACAGTGGGATTTCCTTACTTTTCATACTGAACAATATTATCATATCTCCTTTATCCATTCATCTGTCGATGTCTCCAACTTCTAAATATTGAAGTTCTACAAGGTTTAGTCATTGGAAATATTCTCTTTATTTTTTGTTTATTCTGCATAGAAATTAATGGTCTTCTTGAATCTATGGGTTGATACATTTCATTCATTTTAGAAAATTATTAGTTATCATCTCTTTAATGCTCTGTCCCCTTCTTTTTAGCAATCCAGTTATATGTTGAACTTCATAGTGTACTCTAGCTCTTTTAACCATATGCTTTGATTTTTTCTCTACTGGATTATTTTTTTCTGAGTTTTTCCAGTTCCCTATTTCTCTCTTCAGCCAGATATAATTTGCCTTTAAATCCTTCCATGACTTCTTAATTTTGGTAATTATAATTTTAGCTCTTTTCAAGTTTGCTATGATTTATTTTTATAGTTTTTCAGTTGTCTGCTTTCCATGACTAAAGTAAGCACAGTTATGCTAAAATCTAATTTTGGAAATTCCAGTATCTGGAGCCCCTGTGGATATCTTTCTATTGTCTGTTGTTTTTGCCATATCTTCTTGTGTACCTCGTTACCTTTGATTGCTTATCAAATATGACAATGGAAAATTGACTACAGAAATACTTTGAGGCCTAAACATATATTATATTCCTCAGTAAAGGACTCTTATGGTTTCTGCCAAGTTCCTGAGGGCATTAGCAATCCAGTATCACCTTCTCAAGGGTCAGGTTTAAGATATTCTGGGCTACTCAGATGATTTGAAGCCTGGGTGATCTTTGTTTTTCTGAAGATGAAAGTGTTTTTATATGTAGTTAAACATAATTTTTTTAACATTTTGTTTTAGTTTTATCGATGTGTAGTTGACAAATAACAATGATGTACTTAAGATGTATAATGTGATGATTTGATATATATACACTGTGAATAGTTTTTCAACAACCAAGCTAATTAGCATATCCATCACCTTATATATTCACAATGAAAAAATTCATTTATAAGATGAATAAGTTTGGGGCATCTAATATATAGCACAGTGACTTTAGTTCAGAATACTATATTGTATACTCAAAATTTGCTGTAAGAGCAACACTTTTTTTCCCCTATAATTTGGACATTTATTTTTCTTTTAATTTTTATTTAAATTTAATTTAGTTAACATATACTGTATTACTCATTTCAGAGGTAGAATTTAGTGATTCATCAGTTGCATACAACACTCAGTGCTCATTATATCATGTGCTTTCCTTAATGGCTATCACCCAGTTACCCCATCTCCCCACCCATGTCCCCTTCAGCTACCCTCAGTTTGTTCCCTATAGTTAAGAGTCTCTTATGGCTTGCCTCTCTCTCTGTTTTCATCTTATTTTATTTTTCCTTCCCTTCCCTTATGTTAATCTGTTTTATTTCTTAAATTCCACACATATGAGGGAAATCATATGGTATTTATCTTTCTCTTACTGAGTTATTTCACTTAGCATGATACCCTCTACTTCCATCAGTGTCATTGCAAATGGCAAGATTTTATTCTTTTTGATGGCTAAGTAATATTCCTGTGTGTGTGTGCGTGCACGCGTGCATGTGCACACCCACATTATATCTTCTTTATCCATTTATCTCTCACTGGGCATCTGGGCTTTCTCCATGATTTGGCTATTGTGGACACTGCTGCTATAAACATTGAGGTACATGTGCACCTTTGAATCACTGGAGTTAGACATTTAGGTTTTAACAAAAGAATCGTTCTGAATTATTTTGTCTTTTTTGCTATTCTCACTCTCATACAATCTTATAGATCCTCATGGCTTTAAGCGTTCTCCTCTCTATAGGTTGATAAGGCTGAATTTGTTTCTTTAGCCTGGACTTCTCTCTTGAATTCTGATCTTGTATATGCCATGTCTGTTTTAAGTCTCATTTTGGATGCTTAATAACATTTTCCAATTAAAGCTGCCTGAAAATAAATTTCTGCTTTTCCCCAAAGCATGTTCTTCTTGAAGTTTTCCCCATCTTTGTTAATGGCAATTCTATTCTGAATACTTAGTCTAAAAATATTAACATCTTTCTTCTTTTCCCTTTCTTTCACATTCCAAAACAGATCATTTGGTAAATCCTCTTCGCTTTAAATTTAAAATATATTGAGAGTGCAGTCACCTTCATCACCATTATTCTGGTCCCAGACAGCATATTCTTTATCTGCATTAGTACAATAACCTCTTGCCAGGTCCCCCAGCCACTGTCTTGTCCTCATACAATTTATTCTCCACATGAGGATAATATAACACCTTTTTGACCTCAGGGGTATACCTCATGCTATATTGTTGACCTTCAGTACCTAGTTTTCTCTGCTCCTTCCATCCTGTCTTCCATCTGCTGGTTTCCAAATATTCAAGGAATGCCTCAAGATTTTGGACTAGCTCTTCCATCTACCTGGAATGTATTTTTTCCAGACAGACAAATAAAGCTATTGGTCTTGTTCAAAAGTTTTCTACCAGGGACACCTTTTCTGACCACCCTATTCACAATCGCTATCCTTGCTCTAATCCAACCCTTCCAGATATTTCATCATTCCTTGTGATTTTTCTCCTGTTTTATTTTTTAAATAGCATTTACTTGCACAGACATCCTACATATTTTATTTATGTTTATTTCTCATATTTCTTTCCTTGCATTCCACTAGAATGTAAGCTTCACAAGGATAGAGATTTGATCTGTTTTGCTTACTATTTTACTCCCAATACCAGGAATATTGCTTGGTACATGATAATGTTAAATATGTATTTCTTGACAGGATCACTGTTGCTACTCACAGGAATAAAGTGCAAATTTTGGACAATTTCATATAAGAAAAAGCTCTTTTTTAGGACAATAAGACAGGATCGTTTAAAGTGTAATCAGCAAGGGTAGATTTAATCTTTTAAATTTTATTCTGTTAAGTCAATTGTAGCTGTCCGTTTTATAATGAAATGCCAGTAGTTACTATAATTTCATGTTACAAAGAAATTTCTAAGCAACAAAGAAAGAATATCACTGAATTGTTATTTTAGTAAAAATTCAATTACCATCTAGTTCTATGATCTTCATGAACAATCAATTATGAATACTCATGTTCATGTGTACACAGTGAAAGACATTGGTATAGTGTTTCAAATAGGTCACTGCCTGGACAGTACTTTGATGAACTTATAAGAAATGGGATTGACCAAAATCTCTTACCGAATTAAGTATTTGACCCTGGACACATCAGGACACTTATTTGGATGATTTAGCATTATCTTACTCTGTGCTCAGGTCTTAATATGCTTTCAAAACACTAATTAATGCTGACCAAATTCTGAGAATTTATTTTTAATCCTGATTTTACAGATGAGGAAGCAAATAGAGAAGAAGTTAAATGACTTATTTAAAACCACATCACAAATTAACAGCAAGCTGGGACCCTATGCCAGGCACTCTTGTCTCATGTTTCTAAGTTTATTAATGTCAGGATCTGATGCCAGGATAGTCACAGGAACCCAGGCCTGGGGAACAAGATTTATTTTCTGAGGCTGCTGCCATGATGGCTGAAGATCTTTCCATTAAAATCTTGGACAAGACCTGCTTCACAATGATTAAAAAATGGAGCTCTAATTTGTATTTTTGTTCTTGCGGAAGAACTATCTTCCTGATGACTTTCAACCTTTCAGATCAAGGTGCTAATATAATAGGCTCCATGAAGAAAATAGAGTTCCACATATTTTGATGTTAGTACAATGGAGTATTACAGTTTATAAGTAGAATTAGAGTTGGAGTTTCCTTCTCAAAGAGGACAGAGTTAAGCTAGATACCACTTTTCCAGACAACCACACAGTCAGTTATACAGATGTGGAGTAACTTGTTATGAATCAAAATGTATGTGTTCCTTACAGGTATAGGGGATTCTTACTCAAGCTTGCCCTTGGACAAGCACTTCCTTCCTCCCTTCACTTGTGTGTGTCTCTCCCTCTTTCCCTCCCTTCATTCTTGCCTCTCTTCCCTCCCTCTTTCTTTCTTCCCTCCTTCCTTCCTTTTTAAACTATTGAAGTATAGTTAACATGCTATATTAGTTTCAGGAAGGGCTCCTTTCTTTATGTTAGAAAGAAGGGCTTAGAAGTATAATTATACTCAGTTAAAACTTCCAGTTGGTTGATAGGATTATTTTATTCTTTCATATCCTTAGTTTCCTCATCTGTAACATAATGATAATCGTGGAACCTCTCTAACAAAGTTGTTAGAAGAATTAAAAGAAATAAACTAAATTAAATGTTTAGCTAAACTTAGTTTAGCAATCTAAGTTGAATGTTAGCATGTGCATTGCACATGGTAAGCACTACAAAATTGTTAGTGCTATTCTTCTCCTCTTCCTCCTCCTTCTCCTTATTACCATTATGCATGATGATGATTAAATGAAGATGAGAGCATATGTTCCCCAGAGGAATGGGAATGGGTGAAGAAGTTTTTTAATCTTCTTCATTTCAAAGATTATGAGAGCTTTTGCTACCAGATGCAAGATAAGAATATCAACTACTTTAATAGTCATGATTCCAATACAGAAAGCCAAGAGCTAAATTAGCATTTTCAGGCAATAAAAGCAAATGTCAAGAAAATCTATAAAATCATATTTTACATTATAAAGTGGCAAGAGTACAACAACAGACTGTAGCTGAATAGGATGTGTTCTCAGAGAATAAAAGAGTAAAGATAGAAATGTAAAATTAATATTGAGTATTGGCACATTGCTAACACCAAAATGTTTTTTAGATGAATGAGCAAATGAATTGGTGGGTGTATGGTTGGTTCCTCAGCTAATTACAAGTCTCTGAAAATGTTCAGTGTGGCAGATGTATTATCTTACCTATCTTTTCCATATTCCTTTTAGTGTGTTCTGCAGTATTGTGGAGACTAGAAAGCTAAAACGCACATCTCTTAGCAAGGATGCCAGATGTGAGTTAGATCTGGTCAAATTGATTAATGAGATTTAAATTATGTCCTGAAGGGAAGAAGGGTAAAAAGTATTGGTTTTGCTGGTGCAGATTGCTGTAGAGACAGATGGTCCTGGGGCTGGCCTTGGAAGTGGCAGCTCCTTGATGGTGACATGTGAGGTGATATCTAGGAATTTCATTCCCACAGTGAGAACTTGGAAATTATTCTTGGACACTCTGCCCAGTGTAAGTTTATTTAGTTCTTCTATTTACTCTTGACACACTTGAATACCTGGGAATTAGAGCAATCCCTTTCAATTTAAAAGAGGTTGGTATGGATTCTGCCCTCTGCAACTAAGCCTTGACTAACACTAGAAGTGGTTCCTTCTACTACCATGTCATCCTTCATTTTTCCTGTCCTTTTTTCACCTTATCTTTGTCAAATGCCTCTTCCCTTATTAAATATTCCCTGACCTCTCCAACTAATATGGTTTATTCAATTACCTGAAAGGTTTTGTGTTTCTATGATGACTTTTGTCAGATTGTGTCTTATGAGTTAGTCTTCTTACTCTGTTCAAATGCAAGCTCTTTTGGGGTGTGTAAAATTAAAATATACTTTTAGACCTTTTTGAATTTCCACAGTGTTTATCACAGTGCCATTAGTATAGTTGGTACTTCATGAATATTGGAAGAATTTTAATAAAATAACTTTAGGAAGGCTGCCTTTAGAAACACTAGGGACCTAGGGGTCATGTGCCGATAGTTGAAACTATAATGTAGGTGGTGATGGCCACTCTCTATTCAATGTAGGCCTCTCTTCAGATTTATTCTTCTAGCCACTACCCAGACATTATCAACTGATATTTCATTCACACTTTATCTATTTATTTGGTCCAAGTTTTTATTTAAATTTCAGTTTGTTAACATACAGTGCAATATTAGTTTCAGGAGTAGAATTAAGAGATTCATCACTTACATAACCACACCCAGTTCTCATCACAAGTGTCCTCCTTGTACCCCTTTACCCGTTTGACCCACTTTAAACCAAACACTTCCCAAACTGAATTCACTGTCTATACCTTCAAACTTGCCTTTCCTTCCCTGCCCCCTACACTAATGGATGTCAGGCATCTTCGTTCTCTTAGCCTCATTCAAGCCAGGTCCCTGAGCAATGATCTCAAATATGTCTTTTGTTGTTGTTACACCCATTCAGTAGCCAAGTCACCTCCACCTAAGTTCCATCCACTTCACCCATCCCCCCCTTTCTTCATTCCCTCTGCTACTGCCATTTTTGGCCTAATCATTTCCCTCGGGGACTCCAGCACTGATCCCCTCATGCTACCTCACGCTGCTCTTAGTGTAGCAACTCTTACATTTTTTTTGTTGTTTTTCCGTTTGGCCAACAACTTTCTGTATTTCAACTTCTGGGTCAGTGCAACTGCCGCTGATGTTCAGAGATAATTTGCTGGTGTATACGGATCATTTTGAGGAACTGTACCTGGAGTTTAGTTTTAAGGTAGATGGATTTTGATGTCTTCTTTGTTTACTAGTTGTGCTCAGTTTGGTCAGAAGATGTGTTTTCGGACAGTTTTAGCATTATTAATTAAATAACCACATCAAATGTCATTTACTATAATTAGTTATTATTTTGTTAAGAAGTACAGCACAAAGCTGAAAAGTGAAGACTCCGGCGTCAGACTCACTGGGTTGGGATCACCCAAGTTCTGCCCTTAATGGCCTAGAGAACTTGGGCAAGTTCCTTAATCTCTCTGTGCTTCAGTTTCCTTATCTTTAAAATATGGAAAATAATAATATTTACTCTGAATCTTGTAAGGATTGAGTAAATCAGTATATGCCAAGTGCTTAGAATGGTGCCTAGCACTTAGTTAATATATATAGTGCCAGCTGTTATCTTTACTAGTTTTTAAACACGAATTTGAGCTTTTAAAGTATCTAAAAGATGTGAAATTTCAACTAATTAAGAGAGAAGGGCTGTTATCTTTAGGAATATATGTGGACTTCTGTGGTGGTAAGAATTGAGGGACTTTACATTTATGATATAAACATATCTAGAATAACTTTTTTAAAAATTTATTTTTTATTTATTTTCAGCCTAACAGTATTCATTATTTTCGCACCACACCCAGTGCTCCATGCAATCCGTGCCCTCTATAATACCCACCACCTGGTACCCCAACCTCCCACTTCCCCGCCACTTCAGACCCCTCAGATTGTTTTTCAGAGTCCATAGTCTCTCATGGTTCACCTCCCCTTCCAATTTCCTCCAACTCCCTTCTCTTCTCTAACTCCCCATGTCCTCCATGCTATTTGTTATGCTCCACAAATAAGTGAAACCATATGATAATTGGCTCTCTCTGCTTGACTTATTTCCCTCAGGATAATTTCTTCCAGTCTTGTCCATGTTTCTACATAAGTTGGGTATTCATTCATTCTTTTTTTTTTTTTTGACTTTTAATTTTTTATTTTTTATAAACATATATTTTTATCCCCGGGGTACAGGTCTGTGAATCACCAGGTTTACACACTTCGCAGCAGTGGTGATGCAACATGGGGGCTTAAGTGGGTAGGGTATTCATTCTTTCTGATGGAGGCATAGTACTTCATAGTAACTTTTAAAATTCACCTAACCTACCAAATTTATCTTCAGAAAAATAATGTATGTACAAAGTTCGAATTGTTCTGATGATTGTTAATAAAAAGTAGCATGCTCCCCAAGAATCATAAATAACCAGTGATTTTTCTATAACTCTTGCAGATGTATATTAGAATTCAATGATCTTTTCATTCTGGTACCTTTTTTTTTTTTTTTTTTTTAAGACAGGAGCAGGTAATTATACTCTGTCACATTTCCTGAGTTCTTAAATTGCATGAACTAGGCTGGTGATTTCAAGGGAGAAAAAGACAAGATATTTTTATTAGCTATATTAATAAAATAGACTGTTAAATGATCTTTCTCTTACCTTTTGGATTACTTTGTGGAATTTAACATTGGTGTTATCTTATCTTTATTTTTCTCCTCTAATAGGAAGATGACATTAATGACTCATTTTTTAACCATCAAGTTATACCATCAGAAAGTAACAATGATCAGGTATGGAGAGGAGGATATCAGGCACTCATTTATTGGCACTCAGTGTCCAGGGAAGAAGAATACTGCCTCCAGGGAACTTGGGTGTGCTGAGCACCTATTGCCCAGCCCTTACACCATTCCTTTTTCATAGGGGCTTAGTACATAGGCACTGATTAAGTGAAGAGGCAGACTTCTTTCATTACATCTTGCCATGCTCTGGATGAAATCCTTTTAAAGGATGTCAACTTTTCTTGGTTTGCTTCCCAGTTTTGGATTCTCTGAGATTCAGACAGAGAATCAACCGCCATTCAAGATTTTTCACATCAGTTCAGCAGAGACATAAAATCAAGCATTTCAAGTGGCTCAAGTTCTATAGAGTCTTCAGGGTTAATGGTTGGTAAATATATTTTTTCTGTATATGTTTGTTGTAGAAAGATTTAAGGCCAGCAACGTAATTTGTCTTTGAATAAAAATAAACCATATTTAAGGAAGCACCCGAACAGCCACTCTGAGGATGAAACGGGAAACCGTCCCCCACACTCCCTCTTCACACTGTCCTCCCTCATTTTCAAGTGGACTTGGTCAAGATAAGATAGACAGATCAAGGGGGAGCTATATTGCTTGCTTTGTATACTGAATGGGTATACGAACTTTTGAAAGAAGTTTTGAAAGAAGACCAAGAGAGAAGGAGAGAGACTCTTGAGAGGGAAATGATAAGGGAAAGACTTACATCAGCACCATCCAAGAAAAACATAGTGTGAGTCTTCCATATACTTTTAAGTTTTCTATAAGCTAGATTTAAAAAAAAAATTGAGAGAAACAGGTGAAGTTAATTTTAGTCATATATTTTATCTTGACAGTACATTCCAGTTTGGGCTAGCCAAATTTTAAGAGCTCAGTGGGCACACATGGCTAGTAGGTCACTGTATCGGACAGCTCAGAGGTAATGAGAGGAATGTCAAAATCATAACCAGAGTCTGCAGTCCTGGGAAGAGACAGGCAGTTAAAGTCCCAAGTGATGGGAATGGAGAAGGGCTCTGAAGTTTCCATTTTTCATTCATTTTCTGTGTTATGCTGTGATGTAGTCTGCCTACCCCAGCATTATCTCTATGTCTTTGGTAAAATGATGATACAGAATGTAAGACATTTTCAGTGAAACTTCTCCATATCTATATTGGTAGGAAGCGCTATTCCTAAGCTTTCATCCAAGCTAGGAACATAATATCTCTCCTTTTCTGGGAGCCTATAAATCCGAGTCCCATTCATTCTATAGCCTTAATATCATCTGTATTTCTTTCCCCCTTTATATCCCCACTTTGCTTTGTTTGTATCGGATACTCAAAGGAAAAGGGGTTATATGCCACAGTTGGGTCACACAAAGCAGAGAACACAAAGCAGACATCAGAAGTTAGATGTGAGTAAGATGGGAACTCGGCAGAAAGGGCAAATCAGAGAAGGCTTGGAGATCTGGCAGGGTGGCAGGCAGGAAGTTTCCCACTCTTCATTGGAGAAGAACTTGACTCATTTTTATTTAAATATTAGAATGAAATTTGGAGAACTTAGGGCCACTCAAGCCACTAGTGATTTCTATGGGAAGGTGTGGTTGTGAGATGTGGGAAAAACCGTGCAGGATGAGTTAACATAGTAGTATTCCATCTTGAAAGAATAATTTGGTGACAAAGTCCTACCTGATATATTTGGATCTAAACATGGCATAAATTAACATAGACTATTTATAGTCTTTGTTTTCACATTTAGGGTGGATATTCATATATTTTGCAGCAAAAATATTAATGTATTCAATGATGGTATCCAACTATAGAACGTTACATAATATAAAGTATAAGCACTCTTATTTTTAAAAAAATTATTTATTTATTTTAGAGAGAGAGTGTGTGTGTGTGTGCACAAGTGGGGGGAGGGACAGAGGGAGAAGCAGGCTCCCCACTGAGCAGGGACCCCAATTCAGGACTTGATGTTGGACTCGATCGATGTGGGACTTGATCCCAGGACTCTGGGATCATGGGATCCGAAGGCAGACACTTAACCAACTGAGCCACTCAGATACCCCTAAAGTATATGTACTCAAATTAACTTTCTGTAGTCCAAACAATTCAGAGCTCCAAATTCTGCTGGCCTCTTAGGTTTCCAGTAAGGGGCTGTGGACTTGAATTGGAGGTAGCGTGGGGATAGGGAACACATGAATGGGAAAAACTTCTAGAACACCTCAAATGAAGGGCTAGATGTCACTGCTTAAGTTGCCTCTGTTTAAA
Source organism: Mustela nigripes (assembly GCF_022355385.1). NCBI lineage: Eukaryota > Metazoa > Chordata > Mammalia > Carnivora > Mustelidae > Mustela > Mustela nigripes. Next base: position 38,419,952 of record NC_081562.1, on the reverse strand, counting down.
GTGATCTCTGCTGATAGATACATCCTTTTCTTTCATTAATTGAACAAAGGCTCTTTCTCTCCTTCTCTTAACTTTGTTTTTTTCCGTTCTTCATTTTTTGTCCTCTACCTTCTGGAGTCCTGCAGGATTGTGTATATTTCCCAATGTCAAATTCTAGCTTTGTTGGATGGTAGGGAGAAACTCTTGAATCTCTAATTAAGAGGTGGTGTTGATCAGAGTTCATCTCCGAGGTGTTTTTTTTTGTTGTTGTTTTTGGTTTTTTGTTGTTGTTTTCTTTTGAACAGAAGATACTTGATTCAGGTTGATCATATTTGATTAAGTATGTTTCTTGCTCTTGAAGGATGAAGAAGGCAGAACATAGGTAGTAAATATGTGCTCCAAGTAACACATCTGTCCTATTTTATTTATAGCATAGTGATTCTGATCTTATCAGAAGAGTAAGCTGCTTATGTAGTATGCTCTTCAGGTGTACTGTCTACATTCTCTATCTAGAAATTCTCTCATGCTAAAAGAGTTAATGGCTCTATATAAATAGGGCTCAATTTGCCCTCAGAGAATAATTTACTTGGCTGGAGAGAGGTATATATTTCTTCTGTGTATTCAGAGGCATCCCAAATACTCTGACACTTTGTACATCTCTTGATATAGTTTCTAATGAAAACAACAACAAAAATCAATGTCAATAATTATAGAAGGGAGCTTGCTCTCCCTCAAATAGAAAGTCCGACATGACCAAAGTTCATTGCTTCTCATAAATCTTTCCAAAATATTTTTTTCTGGTTGTCTTACTGAGCCAAACTTCTTTCAAGAATTATATCTCTCCTCTATGATATTCATTTTGAAAATGCTTCTCTTTCTCTGTAGCTTTGACAGAATAATGTGTTCCCTGCTGAACAGAATGTAGAGTAATTTCTTATCTAATAAAAATGAAAAAAGAAAGCTGCTCAAAAGAAACTTCCAAACTGCCCTACAAAGAAAACTCCAGAGAGATACCCCAGCAAGCTGGGGGATCAAAGGGTAACATTCAGGACTCATCCACTCACATTTATCATTCATCTGAGCAGCTAGTGATGTGCCAGTCACTGGCTTTTGGCTGTTTCTAAGGCAGCAAACAAATACAATAATTACTGGAGAAAAGACCTGCAGCTTGGTGGTAGATGGAAGAAAATTCAAAGTACGTCTTAATTTCACAGACATCCATCAACATTGGTTTTCACTTTAGGGCCATGAAGAGCAGTTGTTATTCACTTTAGTTGAGTCAGGAATCGTCACTGAATAGGAAGGACCCTTTCCTCAGAAAGATGAATGCACGTACAATTGTGTATAATTTAGGGAAGTGTGTGGGTTCTCTGAATCTCATATCTGTAACCTGGGATAAGTCTAAGAAGAGAAAGACTTAAACATAGACACCCTTTATTTTTTTTTAACTTTTAAAATCTGTCTCTGAAAAATCATGCTTTGTTTTATATTTGCATCTTAAAGAAATTACAGAGAAAAAGAAGACAAAAAATGTTCAGTTATTTAATTCTGGAGTTGTGTGTGGCTGAAATAATAGATTATAGGACTCACAATAAGATTAATTTCAAAATCCTGGCAAGACAGAGTAGCCCAAAACCAACCATCTTGTGATGTCTTTAAGGTCTAAAATATCAGTTTATCCGAAGACATTAAAAGAAAAATTCTATCTAAAAAAAATTCTGTGGGAATAGAGGCATTTTATGTACCTAAATTAGTAATGCTTTTGCAGAGCATGGACTTGGAAATTTAAACATTTACTGTTCCCTTTAGATGGACTTCTTGTGGAAGGTAGATTTTCCAGAATGGAGGGAAGGGTGGGGATTAGACATGGGGGGAGCAGTTAACCAATTATTAATATCATTGTGAATGGATCTCCAACTTATATGACATTTAAAAATTAATATTAACCTCAAGAGCATCATGAATTCTGTGCCTCATAGAATCCAAAAATATCTAATCATTAACTTTGTATCACTTTGAAACTCACTTTGTAGGCACTTTTCACAGATATCTTTACAACCACATATGGTAATTATCATTACCATTCTTTTTTTTTTTTTTT
>NC_081562.1:38359116-38417772 GCF_022355385.1 Mustela nigripes | reverse complement strand
AGAGGCAGAGGGAGAAGCAGGCTCCCTGCTGAGCAAGGAGCCCGATGTGGGACTCGATCCCAGGACACTGGGATCATGACCTGAGCCGGAGGCAGCTGCTCAACCAACTGAGCCTCCCTACCATTCTTTTTTTTTTTTTTTTTTTTTTTTTTTTGATTGAGGAAATTAAGTTCAGAGAGGTCAAATAACTTGCCTTCCCAATCCCGGTTGTGATATATCTGGGGCTTCTGATTTCCCTTCTTTTTACTCAATCAAGAAACTACATTCCATGGCAGAGTCACCTGGCCCTGCAGCCTCTTGGTCTGGCTGTCACTGTCCATGACAATTTATGAAATTAGACTAATTTCTTCTAGGACCAGAAAGGACACGGTCATGTGAGTATGCCAGGCTTCTTGTCAGAGAGGAGCAATGATAGCAAGCAAGACCTTGATGTGGTGAACAGCAGTGGCTCTTGGGAGTTGGAAGTTTGGTAGAAAAGAACGGAAGAAAATAGATTTCCTTACGGCTCAGCTGTGTCAGAGCCAAATCCTACAGAGCACAGTTTGATGATATGAAAGAGGTCTTTAAGAATGGGAAGAAAAAAAAAAAAAAAAAGGAAAAGGCAGAGACCCAGTCAACTTTGTGCTTCATTCTTTGTTAAGGAAGATGCTAAGATTTTCCCTCCCAAATTCCAGCTTGAAGCTGAGAGGTCAGAGGTACTAGAACAAATAGTGACAAAGGCACAGTATGTTCTAAACCTAATGACAAAGTAGATGCAAATAAATAGCTGGGACTGGAGGGCACTCATCCAAGAGTAGAGCAGAGTTCCTCTGAAGGAACTCAAGAGTAAAACAGTCTGTGGGTCTAAGGCAATTTATAGTCACAGATGACCCTTGAGTGTTTCTAGAATTTAAGGATAGGTAACAAATCCAATCCCCTATTATAAAAATCCAACATTTGTCATTAATTTGTTTTTTCTTCTATTTAAAAAATTAATTCATAAATGTTCACTGAGTATCTAGTATAAGGCATTATGAAATAATTGTGTTTTTGACTTTTCAAATTGTTTTTATTAGATTTCCAGAAAGCTCAACAAATCTCAGACATCTCCATAAAATTACTTATAGACTTAGCAGCCTGTCAATTCAAGGACTTTTATTGTAAGTTAAGACCATGACTTTAGGGAAATAAAATCACAGACCAATACCCAAAACCTAAAACACAGTTGACAAACACTTCTATTTAGGAAAATTACTATACTAAAAGCAGAAAAGCAGAAACATGCCCCATGATCCTATGCATAATTGAGCCTACAACAAAAGACTCTCAACAGGTTCAGATGGGACTATCAGAAAGCAGGCAAAGCAGTAGTTTCTAACACTGATTCTCCAAATTAGTCTAGTTTTTTCTTCCAGGTAATTTAAGAGATGATGTTGTATTGACTTATCCTAAATAAGACATAGTTTTTGAATGAGGGCGATAGGAAAGTATATGTTTATTTCTTTTCTGTTCTGCCAAGCTAGAAATTATTCCCTAAGATTTCTACAGAAGGATAGTATGGCCTTGAATTGAAACTTCCAAGTACACTGACACAAGTTCTTTTATTTCATACTTTTCAGTTGACCTGTGAAACTATCAGAATCAGAAAAGAATTTTGAGGTAGGTATCAACAATAGAGACATTACCACAAAGAAAAGCAGTATGTAGGTGAAAAAGCATTTTTTGCTAATGGTTGTAAAAACGCAACTAAGGCAGTATATTATTGCAACTATAGAAATTCCAAATGTCTTTTTTTTCTTCTCTTTAAATAATACCAACTTGTAAAGGAAAGCTAGATTTCTGCTCCCTGCTTTACCTTTCCATGGTACTTGCGCACCAGAGAAAGACAGAGGGCCTGTAGAAAGGAAAAGGGAAAAAATGAGGCACATTTGGATATTCTTAGTATTAGTTGGATTAGGAGATCCCAACTTTGCTGGGACAAAGGTAATAACAATCATAAAAGGCTTGCTACATTTCTCTCTCCTTTTTTTAAAAAGATTTTATTTATTTATTTTAGAGAGAAAGTGACAGAACATGAGCAGGGGGGAGGGTCAGAGGGAGAAGCAGGTACCCCACGGAGCAGAGATTCTGACAAGGGGATTGATTCTGGGACTCCTGGAATCATGACCTGAGTGGAAGGTAGATGTTTAACCAACTGAGCCACCCAGGCACCCCATGGCTTTCTACATATCTGTGTATCTTTTAACTTTAGGACCACATGGTATGACTGTTCATTTTGGAAAACTCCATGTATTGGTGGGTCAGTTAGTAATAAGGTTCTGTTCTATTTTATCTTTTTTATTCTAAGTATTATCTAGTTCAAAAAGTGAGTTTTCCTATCTTTTCTCTCCACTCTTTTTCTTATTGGCCTTCTCCCCTACCCGCCTTTTTTTAAGCCTGGGGATAAAAATATATGTTTATAAAAAATAAAAAATTAAAGTCAAAAAAAAAAAAAACTTTTAGGACACAAATAAAAAAAAAAAAAAAAAAAAAAAGGGAAATCAGACCTAAAGGGATTAGAGGAGGGCTTGTTTGGCCTTCCTAAACCTTATACATTCCGAGACTTGCATTTTATTGGCAGTAAATAAATAAGGCTTCTTATATCTAGCCTTCTTATATCTAGCCATAAACTATTGCTGGTTTTTGAGTGAGAAATGAATATTCTCCTCAGCAGTTGCCACTACTTACCTGGCAATTTTTCTCACATAAAGTAAAGAGCTGACATTATGTCTAAATGTAGCAGGAATATGGGGTTTTTGAATGTGCTATTAATTAGAACTGCTGTCAAAATTATGAAGGGTCAACAGTTATTTTTTTCAGCTGCCTGAAATGTTAATTGAGTTGAGTAATGTTGAGTTCAATAGCATTCTAACTTTAGGCTTTCTTTTTTTAATTAATTATTTTTATTAACATATAATGTATTATTTGCCCCAGGGGTACAGGTCTGTGAATCCTCAGGTTTACACATTTCACAGCACTCACCATAGCACATACCCTCCCCAATGTCCATAACCCAACCACCCCATCTCTACCCCTACCACCCTCCAGCAACCCTCAGTTTGTTTTGTGAGATTAAGAGTCTTTTATGGTTTGTCTCCTTCCCGATCCCATCTTGCTTCATTTTTTCCTTCCCTGCCCTCCAAGCCTCCCACCCTCTCAAATTCCTCCTATCAGGGAGATAATATGGTAGTTGTCTTTCTGTGATTGATTTATTTCACTTAGCATAATACCCTCTAGTTCCATCCACATCATTGTAAATGGCAAGTAACTTTTGGCTTTCATCTGTATTTCTGTCTCTGGGCTCAACCTAGGAAGTGCTCAAAAAAGAAATATCTTGAGTATCTACTAAGTTCCAGGACATCTCGCAGTTTAGGAGGATAGGCTCTGGATATAGAATTGGGTTGGCATTGTGATTCCACTGCCAACTAGCTCAGCACATTCTTAACCTCTTTCTAGCTCAGTTTTTTTTTTTTTTTTTGTAAAAGATAATAATAGTGCCTTCTTTATAGGGCATAAGAGTTAAAGGAACATATTGTATCAGGCTGTTTGGGGATTGTTTATGTTCAGGTCTAGTCCCTGCCCTTCCCCAACTCTAGCTCATATCACAGAGGGTCTCACGCCTCCAGGCTGCATTCCCCAGGGTCCTGTGTCAACAGGCTTCTGGCTGGTGGAAGACTGGAGGTGTGGAAAGAAAGGAGAATCCGGGGCATCTGTCTTCTTTCCTCTCTGCTTGGGGATATCCTTGGGCAGCAGCTGCATCTCCTTCATGACAGTGGCTCCCGCTGGACCATCACCTTTCTTCCTGCTTCCTTCAGGTGTCCCTAACCCCTGGGTTCCCACAATATCACCTCCTCTGTCTCTCAATCCTAAATGTGATTGACTGTAACTTCCTGCTCTTGCTGCTTTTTGGGTTACCTCATTCTTCCCTGTTTGGCTCTCAGTTCCTCTAACCATTTGCATGACCAAATTCCCTGAATTGGTTTCTCTGCTGTAAATTCTATTTGTTTATTTATTTATTTATTTATTTGAGAGCGAGCGAGAGAGAGAGAGAGAGAGACAGAGAGCACAAGCAGGGCAGAGGGAAGGGAAGAAGCAGACTCCCCACTGAGCAGGGAGCCCAACGCAGGGTTTCATCCCAACACCGCAAGATCATGACCTGAGCCAAAGGCAGACCCTCAACCAACTGAGCCACCCAGACACCCCTATCTGTTTTAAGTTCCTGCAGTGGTTTCTGTTTTTCCAGTAGGTTCCTTATTGATGCATGTGTGTGCATGTGTGTACTATTTATTATAGTATCTGCTCAACTATAGATTGTCCTTGTATATGGGTATAAACAAATACAAACCAATTAGAAATTAGTAAATCTTAAGGAATTTTAAGTATATGAAAAACCCCAACCCCACAAACCCTTATCCACAATTCTAAAATCTGTAAAGCTCTGAAAACTTGAGTTTTTTAAAAATTAAGTTTATGGGAAATTCATTTAATTGTAAATTCTGACTTGAGTTGACATGCTACCCAAAGTTTTTATTCATCCCATTCAGTGTGCTTTTATTGATGTTTTAATACATAAAAATTGATGTGTTTGATTTCAAGAGACTGATCAGGCTCTACTGGGGATATTTCTTAACAAATGGAAGATGCCCATATTCTTTGTAGAAACTCCAAAAGATTCTGCCTTCAGAAATCCACTGGACCCAAGTATGTAGAATAGGGGAGCATGTGACTGTATAAAATTTAAGAAAAGGAAAAAGTTATCTTTGAAACTGGCCTTGTTGGGATGCCTGGGTGGCTCAGGCATTAAGCATCTGCCTTCAGCTCAGGTCAGGATCCCAGAGTCCTGGAATGGAGCCCCGCATTGGGCTTCCTGCTCAGCAGTAAGCTTGCTTCTCCCCCCCCCCCCCCCCCCCCGCTTGTGTTCCCTCTTGCTGTGTCTCTCTCTGTCAAATAAATAAATAAAAATCTTAAAAAAAAAAAAAGAAATGGGCCTTTGAATTGGTAGAGATAGGGGCATATTGAGTGAAGAGAAAGTTTTGGGAAAAGGTATGGAAAAAAGGAAAAATGAGATGAATGTGGAAAATGGTAAGTAGGAGTAGGAGGAAGTGAAGAGAGAATAAGTTGAATACAAATCATGATAATCTTGAAATGTTGATTTTTTTTTTGTTAAGATATGGAGAACCCTTGAATTTTGTGCAGAAGAGTAACTTAAATAATATTGTGCTTAAAGGAATATTAAACTAGATAGGCTGGTATAAAGAAAAAAACTTTGATAGGTGGAGATATCCTCAATAGGCTGCTTTGATAGGGTGAGCAAATGCAGTTGAAAGGAGGGACAGTAGACCCCACTTATCTCTGGTGTCTGTTATCCATGGTTAACAGTGGTCTGGAAGCAGATGACTCTCCTGATGAATCATTGAAATGTACCCCAACAGGACATCACAATGCCCACGTCACTCATCTCACTTTGTCTCTTCATGTAGGCATTGCATCATCTCACAATGATACAAGTAGAAGGATGTGTATAATACAATGAGATATTTACTCATTGTATAGAGTATAGACTACATTTATATAACTTCTATTACACTATATTGTTATAATTACTCTATACTATAATTACTCTATTTTATTATAGTTGTTGTCAATCTCTTACTGTGCCTAATTTATAAGGTAAACTTTATCATAAGTATGTATGTATAGGAACAAACAGAGTAAATACAGGATTAGGTACTATCCTTGGGTTCAGGCATCCACTATGATCTTGGAATATATCCCCAGGGAAAAGTTGGGGGGGACTACCGTAGTGGCATGCAGAGGAAAGTACAAATATAGAATCTGTAGGCCTTGACTCATATGGAAAAAGATGAAAGTGTGATGGTTAATTTTATGTGTCAGCTTAATTGGGCTATGGGATGCCTAGATAGCTGGCAAAACATTATTTCTGAGTATGTCTGTTTCTGGAAGAGATTAGCATTTGAGTTTATAGATGGAGTATGGAAGATTTCCCTCGCCATTGCGGGAGGGACCATCCAATCCATGGAGGGCTTGAATAGTACAAAAATGATGAGGAAGTGCAAGTTTGCCCTCTGCCTGAGCTAGAATATTAATCTTCTCCTGTCCTTGCACATTGGTGCTCCAGGTCCTCAGGCCTTCAGAGTTGGACTAGGACTTACCTGCTCCCTTGGTTCTCAGAACTTTGGATTGGAATTACAACATGGGCTTTCTTGGGTCACCACTGACTTTCCTTGCAGATAGTTGACTGTGGGACTTTTCAGTCTCTGCAACTGTGAACTAATCCTTCATAATGTGTCTTTCTAGTTATCAATATATATCCTATTGGCTTGGTTTCCATGGAGAACCCAGACTAATACAGAAGCAAACCTAGAATAATTAAGTTCTTGCCTGGTCAATTAAAAAAATAGTGCTAACATTGCAGAAATATGAGACAGGAGGAGGAGCAAGCTTGGTGGGAAGATGGTATGTTTAAGTGATGACATACTGACAGATTCAAATATTGAAGCAATGTGGAAATGATGGAATGTTTGTGAAGATAGCAAGTAACTATCAACTTTGCTATAGTCCATTTATGGATTCATGAGATTGTGAGAAAAGTAATTTCAAATCTGTTCTTCACTTGAAATTTACATATGGAAATCTGACTTCAGAACTGATGGATTTGCTTTGGTAAATCTCTTCATAACAAAAGAGTTGCCAATGCTAGAATTTAAATAAATATCCTCTAAATCCAGAAATTCCTAATTTTATATTAACAATTCACTTTCCCAGCACATATGGTGCAGTTCAAGAATAACAAATTCAATGTGTACACAATTACAAAAAAGAAATCCCTAAGTGATTTTTAGGATTTTTACTTAGGATGAAATTAGAATTACCACTCCAAGGTGTTATGAAATTTCCTGTTCTGTAACAATAGTTAATTAAATAGACATTTATCCCCTTCCTTTGTAATTGTCAATCATAAAACCAGTCATATTTTTATCACTGCTTTATATACAACTGAAACTGCAGTGTCATAGAAACAGACACACTTCTCTAATGATAAAGTGTCCTGCCTAAAGGCAAACACATTGTTCAAATTTACAATTAGTTCCTTTTTATTAAGGGGGTATTTTTATGACTAGAGTGGGATTCATTGTGGTCCATGTACACGAAGACACCTGTATTCATTTGCCAGAGCTGCTATAACAAAACATCACAAACTGAGAGGCGTAGGCTTTTATTTTTAAGATTTTTATTTATTTATTTGACACAGGGAAAGATCACAAGTAGGCAGAGAGGCAAGCAGAGAGAGAGAGAGAGAGAGAGAGAGAGAAGGGAAGCAGGCTCCCTGACAAGCAGAGAGTCTGATGCGGGCCTGGATTCCAGGACCCTGAGATCATGACCTGAGCAAAGGCAGAGGCTTAACCCACTGAGCCACCCAGGTGCCCAAATATCAGCTGAGATCTAGCCTTCTGGTTTCCATTGGAATTGAGTCAATGAGACAGATCAGCAGGTCGTTAGAGACTAGGAAGTAAGGGTTAGGTTACTGTCCTGCAGCCTTAAGAATCGGCAATGGCTAGATTCCTAAAGTCACAGCTCCCATCTGGTAGCCCTTTCCCAAAGCTATAACTACAGCTTCCCATGAGTTCTGGTAACTGCTTCCTCTCCTGGACTAGAGCTGGTAATAGCTTCCCAGTGCTGCTGGTCCTGGGCTGTTGGTTTTCCTTACTCTACCCGTATCTTGTAGATGGCCCCTTCACTAGACCTTCTTCAGTTAGCCCTTCTGGCTATACCATCTATGCTCTGTCAAAACCACGATACAACTTCCTACTGTAGAGTCCATATATAAATTGAGAAACAGGTGGTGCTAATATTCTTTCTTTTCAAATGTAAGCTTTGCTAGATTAGTGATACCCTATTTTTTAATATGTATTTTCATACAGTTACCTTTTCATTTGGAAAATGATTTTATCTGCGTTAGAGTTGCTTTTTTCTTCCGTCTTCTCCCTCCCTCCCTTCCTTCTTCCCCTTCTTTCTTTTCTCTTCTTCCTTCCTCGCTTCCTTCCGCCCGTCCTCCCTCCCCATTCTTTCTTTTTTCTTTCCTTCCTTCCTTCCTGCTTTGTCTTTCTTCCTTCTATTTTCTTGCTCTGTGCAGTAAGACAAGAAAGACATTTGAAATCTAAGCAACCCTGGTACAAAACTATAGAACAGGTGTTTTGAGGAAAGAGATTACCACTAAAGCCAGAAAATTTGGTGCCCATTTTATATTAGAAAAAAGGTAAAATCCTGGTGTTTCTATTTATGTATTATACTTTCTCACGACTTATACTTCTAATCTAAATACCACACTCATAATTACTTCCCTGCATCCTTGCCGTCTGTTACCAAATCTTATATATTCTACTTTCCCAATATCTCAAGGTTTATTTTTTAAATCCCCATTGTACCTTCCTCTGTAAATTCTATCCTGTGGTATATGTGAAATAAACAATAGTTCTTAAACTTGTATTTATAATGGCTCAATTTAACTTTTTCTCCCCAGCCAAACTCAACTATTTACAATTTTGGCAGAAACTCATTCTTATTAATGCAAGGTTAACTCAGTTATATTATTTCCCGATGAAATATCAGACAAGAGCCTCACCCAGAGTCTGGATTCTGCATACTTTGTTTCCTTTCTGCTTCTATGATATCTCACTGCTGTTCACATGAAGCCATGGTAAACCGCCTGCAGTTCCCCAAACAGCGAGCTTGGTGCTTTTCCTGCCTCTGTTTTCAGACATGTAGTTCTTTTAACTGGGTAAACCACAGTCCCCTTTCTCTCTCTTTACCTTATTCACTTCATAGGAATAAATAAGTGTCTATTCTCTTTATTTGACTACTCTTTCCAAACGTTTGATAAACACCCAGCTTACAAAAGTCCTATGGTAGCAAGATCATTCCTACTCCAAAGGTAAGGAAACTGATGCTTAGAGTGATACCCAACATTAAAAATTTGATAAATATATCAGTTGTGGAGGTGGAACTGAAACTTCTCTTTCTGACTCTAAATTTTGTGTCCTACTCTCTACTTACCATAACCAAACTATTTATTCATACAGGAGACATTTGTGGAATTCCTAATATGTAGTAATCACTGCAATACAGGGATAGTTGGAAAGTGCTCACTTTTACAACAAGGGTTGTAAGTGGAGAGATGGACAGGAGACCAATTAGAGAAGAAGTAAAAGACAGTGGAGGAGGGGCAGAGAGAAATGCCATCCTCTGGGAAGGCAGGAGAATTTTCCTTAGAGAGATAACATTTAAGTTAGTTTTTGAATGTAAGGAAGGCTTCCCTAAGCAGAATGAAATTCATGAAGGATAACTGATACTGTGTTTATTTAAAATTTTGATTTTTATTTATTATAATTTTTTACATTGATTTATACTTTTAAAGCATTGCATTAAAGTGTTTGTCTTGATTCCCGAGCATTTTTGTGCCACCTTTAAACTTGGTTCTTGAAGCAAGAGCCTCGCTTTTCTTATTCTAGTCCTTTTTCTGCAAGTCATCAGTGGAAGGATCTAATTTTTCCAGTAAAAAGTGACACTCCAGCCTTGGTGAAGTGAAGTGTGTGAGCTAGGGACAGTGGTGGGGGTGGAGACTATCCAAAGACAGCGCTGCTGCTGGGCTGTGGAATGGCTAGGTCACAGCCTAGAAGTCTTGGTTTTGATTTTTTGAAAGAGTCATTGGAAATCTTTCTGAAAAAAAAAAAAAATCAAGGATGGTAAAATCAGATTTGATTTTTGAGAGATCTTTTTATGAGGACTGAGTGGAGGAGGCAAGACTTAAACATGACAATAAACTATGAGTTGGTTTCATCAAACAAGATAAGGAATATTGGAAACCTAAATAAAATCAATAAAGCTAGCTAGTGTAAGAGGGGTAATTTGATCTTATATTTAATTTTCCAATAAAATTTTCTCTTGATAAGCATTGAATTATTTTTTTTTCCTTCAAGGAAAGCTCATTTAGATAAGACTTTTTAAAGTCATCATCTTGTCTTCTACTTTTTAATATTTGACTTGTCTCTAGTTAAACTATAATAGTGAAGTGCAACTTTACATCTTTACTACATAGTACCTTATCTGACCAACGTTGCTTTTCTTGTTCTCCCAAAAAATCAATAGCAGAGTTGATTTTGTTTAGCATGTCACCACCTAGTTAAAAAAAAAAAAAATGAAAGAAATAGAAGAAAGCAAAACAAGTGCAAAGTGCTTGAGCAACCTCAAGTATCTCCCAGTCACTCGAGCATTGCCTCTCACAATACTTTACGAACTGTCTTCAACCCTAATAAGGAGAAAGCTCCTCCACTACATAAATGTTCAATTCATTCTACTGTAGTTTTCTCATTTGTTGACTTAGCAACAGCCTTTGACTCTGAGAGTTTTTGTTTTTATTTATTAATTTTTTAAAATTAGAGCTTATAAGGTAAAAACATTGATTTACCTAATGAAGTAAGCATCCTTGGAAGGTAATTTGTCCAACTATAAGGCAACCAGGGTCATGCCATGTTTCATAAATGAAATTGTGCTAATTTTTTTTTTTTTGAGAGGGTCTCAGAGTAACTCTCCTGGGGAATTAAGATATGAAAATGGTAAAGGTCAACTGTGAGTAGCATTTAGTGTCCCTGACAGGTCACACCATGTCATTGACAAGGGTTATAGCTATAAAAGTATGAAGTTAAAAAGAATGGAACAAAGGCTATAGGAAGTTTGTTCTGGAAAAATATGAGGCAATAAGTAACTTTACTTTGGCAATGACTCCTAGCTGACTTGGATAGTATCATTTAATAGATTTTTTTCTGAGTATGTTCCTAATAGGACATCTTCGTCATGAAACTCAATGCCAAGTGCCTTATCTTGGAAGTTCCTATCTCTTCTTTCAGTGGACAGAGAGTTTTTGAGAAGTCCTTTTTCAGTTTGATGACTAGAACCTTCTCTAAGCAATTAGGAAAATGAAAATGCATTTCTAGTGGATGCTAATTAGGATTCTGTTAGCATCATCCTTCCCTCCTTCCTTCCTTCATTGTCCTTTACAGTTATATGGTTTTACATTTAAATTTAGGTTTACAGGGGCACCTGGGTGGCTCAGTGGGTTAAAGCCTCTGCCTTCAGTTCAGGTCATGATCCCAGGGTCCTGGGATCGAGCCCCACATTGGGCTTGATGCTGAGTGGGGAGCCTGCTTCCTCCTCTCTCTCTCTGCCGGCCTCTCTGCCTACTTGTGATCTGTCAAATAAATAAAATTTTTAAAAAAAAATCTAGGTTTACAATCCATTTTAAGTTATTCTTTTGTATGAAGAGTGAAGTATAGGTTAAGGTCAACTTTTTTCCCTCTCTTTGCCTATGGGTAGTCAATTGTTTTATGCCATTTGTTGAAAAGAAATCCTATCTCCACTGAATTGGTTTCACACTATTGCCAAATACAAACTGACAATATTTGTGTCTATGTTTTTATAGATTTTCTCTTCTGTTCCATTGATCATTTTCCTTTCACTAACACCATCCTGTTTTGGTCACTGTAACTTTGTAGTAAGTCTGAAAAATCAGATGTTGTGGGTTCTCTAACTTTGATCTTACTTTGGCTTTGAATTCTTTTGGTTATTCTTATTATTTTACTTTTCCATTTAAACTTTAGAAGGAGTTTTTTATATCTTCTGGGAAGAAGAATCATACTTCCAGGTTTTTTATTGGGACTTCATTAAATCTATGGGTCAACTAGGGGAGAATTGACATCTTGACAATATTCTGCCTTCCAATTAATGGATACTGTATACCTTTCCATTTTTTTAAAAAAAGTCTTCAATTTCTTTCATCAGTGTTTTGAAGTTCTCTGCATACATACCATGCATGTATTTTTGTCAGATTTACACCTCAGTATTTAACCTTTGTTGGAGTTCTAAGCAGTACTTTTCAAAATTTCAATTTTCACTTGTACACTTATATAACAGATGAATTTTTATATTGATATTGTATATTATGACTCTTTTCAATTTACTTATTAATTCCAGCAATTTTTTGAATTTATTTTGGGATTCTTCTACATAGAAAATTGTATCACCTGTGTATAGAGATAGGTTTACTTGTTTTTCAAACTGAATGGATGCCTTTCCTTTTTTTTTTTTTTTTTAAATTTCTTTTCAGCGAAATAGTATCCATTGTTTTTGCACCATACCCAGTGCTCCATGCAATACGTGCCTCCTTAATACCCACCACCTGGCTCCCCCAACCTCACATCCCCCATCCCTTCAAAACCCTCAGGTTGTTTTTCAGAGTCCATAGTGTCTCATGGTTCACCTCCCCTTCCAATTTCCCTCAACTCCCTTCTCCTCTCCATCTCCCCATGTCCTCCATGTTATTTGTTATGCTCCGCAAATAAATGAAATCATTTGGTAATTGACTCTCTCTGCTTGACTTATTTCACCCAGCATAATCTCTTTCCTTTTTTATTCTCTTGCTTTATTACTATGGTCAGAACCCTCAGGCATATTGGAAAGAAATGTGAGAACAGACATCCTTGCCTTGTTCCTTATCTTAAAGGGAATACATTCAGTTTTTCAACATCATTATCTTATTTGTTGGTATTTTATAAATTCCTTTTACCAGGTTAAGTAAAGGATTTTTCCTTTCATTTTGACTTTTTAAAATTTTATTAATCATGAAAAAATCGTGAATTTTGTCAAATCCTTTTCTAAATTTCTTCACATGATCACGTGGTCTTTTTTAGTATGTTAATATGATGCATTATATTGATTTTTGAGTATTGATCAGCATTGCATTCCCAGGATAAACCTCACTCAGTCATGATCATATTATCTTTTTAAAACATTGCTGAAAAAAAAATAAATAAAACATTGCTGAATTCAGTTTGCTAATGTTTGCTTGGAAATCTTTGTGTCTAAGTTTATGACAATATTGTTCTGTAGTTTTATTTTCTTAATAATTTTTTTGGTATCAGAGTAATATTGGCCTGCTAAAATTAGTTTGAAAGTGTTATCTTCACTTACAATTTCTGGAAAAGATTGTGTAGAATTGGTATTATTTATTTCTCACAAGTTTAGTAGAATTTGCTAGCAAAACCATTTAGGCTTGGAATTTGCTTTGTTGAAACATTTTTTAATATTTCTTTAATAGATACATGACTATCTAGGTTATCTCTTTTTCTTGAGTGAGTTTTAGTAGATTGTCTACTACAATATAAGATAAAATATAATGACTTTTTAGTTTGTGTTATATAAGAAATCTTTGCAAAGACCAAGGTGATGAAGATCTTCTCCTAAGTTTTCTTCTAGAAATTTTAGCTCTTAATTTATCTTCTAGAAATTTTAGCTCTTAATTTAAGGTTTATGATCCATTTCAGGTTAATTTTTGTATATGTTGTGAGGTAAAGGGTGGGGTGCATTTCTTAATTATGTGGTTATCCAGTTGTTTCAGCACCATTTGTTAAGAAGATTATCATTTCTGCATTGAACTACCTTGGCACCTTTGTTGAAAACTGATTGACCATATACTTGCTATTTCATTTTGCTGATCTCGTTGTCAATCTTTTTAATGATACCAAACTGTGTTAGTTATTGAAACTTTTTTTTTAAGATTTTATTTATTTATTTATTTGACAGAGATCACAAGTAGGCAGAGAGGCAGAGAGAGAGAGAGGAGAAAGCAGGCTCCCCACTGAGCAGAGAGGGCTCGATCCCAGGACCCTGGGATCATGACCTGAGTCGAAGGCAGAGGCTTTAACCCACTGAGCCACCCAGGCGCCCCAGTTATTGAAACTTTTTAATTTTTGGAACCAGAAGGGTAAATCCCTCAGCTTCGTTCATCTTTATCAAAGTAGTTTTGTTGACTATCTCTCCTTTTTTATGGTTATAAAACTTTTATTGATCTCCTGTCTTATTAAATTACCACCAAAACATACACATCACTTTATAAGGTTCTTGTGGATTGATATATTGTTAGTTATTATTAATGTATTATTGTTTATTTATTTAAAAATATTCCCCTCTTTACTACCTGTGTTTTTAAAAAGCCTTGATTTTAATTCTGGTTAGCTAACATATAGTGCTGTATTAGTTTCAGTTATACAATATAGTAATTCAGCACTTCTATACATCTTCATGTGCTCCTGATAACAAGTGCATTCCTTAATCCCCATCACCTATTTAAGCCAGCCCTGCCCCCCCATAGTCATCAGTTTGTTCTCTATAATTAAGAGACTGTTTCTTGATTTGTCTTTCTTTCTCTTATTTTTCCCTTTGCTTGTTTGTTTTATTTCTTGAATTTACATATGAGTAAAATCATATGGTATTTGTCTTTCTCCAACTGACTTACTTAATTTAGCATTATACTCTCTAGTTCCATCCTTGTTGTTGCAAATGGCAAGATTTCACTCTTTTTTATGGCTGAGTTATAGAAATGTATCTATGGATATAATCTCTATATGAGATATATATATATAATTTATACATAATATATAAATTATATGTAATTTTATTTATATTATATATTATATATTTAATTTATATATTTAAATTATATTTAATGTATGTATATAATTATATAAGTCTATCTATCCAGGTAGGTAGGTAGATAGATATATACCACATCTTCTTTATCCATTCATCAATTGATGAACACTTGGGCTACTTCCATATCTTGGCTATTGTAAACATCCGGGTACATGTATCGCTTTGAATTAATGGTCTCGTATTCTTGGCTGATTATCTGTCCTTTGAATTTTTACAAAAAAAACATGTTGGGATTTTATTTGGATTGCATTTAATTCCCCAATCAATTCTGGGGAAAATGACATCTAAACAATGTTGATCAACTGATTCATTAATATGGCATATGTCTCTATTTGCTTAAGTCTTTAATTTTTTTTTGCAGCAATATTTTGAACTTTTAGTGTATAAGTCTTATATATATTATATATGGTCCTTTTAAGTTTGTTTTTATGCTTTGTGAGGATGAATCTTGGGAGGTTTAGTCTAGGTTATTTTGCTCCACTCCTGGGGTGATACCCTTCTGAATACTTTACCTAGTGCCCTTTGAATTACAAGATTTTCCATTGTGTCTTATGGGAGCACGAATGATTCCTAGCCCTACGTGAATTTTGGAGATTGTTTCCTTGGTTCCTTTCTGGTGTTTTTGTTTGTCTGTTTGTTTTTTGTTTTGCCAGCATCAGGTAGTTTATCGCACATGCATGTACTAATCAGTACTTAACAATATTTAACAATATTTACTTTCTATAGATCTCTGGAGCTTTCTCTTGCAGCTCTCCAATCTACAGTACTGTGCTTTACAAACTGGCCACCTTGGCCTCTTCCATCTCTCTCCCCTGTCTCCTCAACTCATGGGAATTATCAGACTTGGTCTGAGATCCCACCGCCAGAAGAGGAGTAATCTGGGGGAATTGAAGTGCTCACCACACTATTCCTCCTGCTTCAGTGATCCCTGTTCCATGTTGCCTGATTTCCAATATTGGAAAGCCATTGTTTCATATATTTTACACAGGTGTTTAATTGTTACAGTTTTAGTTGTTTTAATTCATAAATTATATCTGGTCTCTGTTTACTCCAACTTTCCTGGGAGCAGGGATGATAATACTTTTTAAATCTTCCATCTCTTTTTATCTTCTTGCATGTATACATTTGTATTTTGAAAGCTACTTCTTTCTAGCTAGTGTGGAAATGATGACTCTTTTTATTTTAACTATGACTTTTGAAGTAGGAGTTTCAGATAAGACTCCAATTCCATAGAGAACGGGGATATAATATAGACACTGTTGTGGGTGTGAAAAGGTTTATTACTCACTTCGAGAAGCTTTCTAAGGAGGGCAAGGCAGGCTTCCAAGTAGGTCTGAAAATAGCTTGTGAGAGCAAGGAAAGGAAGACTGCCTTGTTTTTTATTGTGATTATGGTGGGGCTGGGGTAAAATACCATCACCCTGGGGCAGGCTTACATGGTGTGAACTTCCTATTGGAGCTAAAGGATAGAACTTTCTTACCAGCTTAACCACATGTGGGACATAAGAGGAAGCGGGAGTGGTAAGGCTTGAAACTGTCAGCAGTCAAACATCAAAAATGAAGTCAGACTCTTAATTTGAGCTCACCCCTGATATTTGGCTGGTGACTGAAATGGGCCATGTTTCATTTAATTGAAGTTGAGCTTGCTAAGTAAGTCATTATGGCACTCTATAAGACCTGTAGCCTGAGGCCAGTAGGAGAGGTGAAAGCTTAATTAAATGTCTTTTTCAAGACCACAACATTGTGTATTATGTGAAATGAAATGGGTGTCTTGCTCACCTTTAGTAATGTTTGGAACCTCGAAGGATATAGGGAGTGTTACTGAGACCTTATATCGTGGCTCTCATATGTGCAGATACATGGGAGATCTTGATTTATATTTTGGGTATCTATGAAACAATATTGACTAAAGAATTATTGCTGGAATAGATGGACCAGCCAAAGACATTGGCTTAAGAGTTTGTTTTCCACCCCCTTACTTTAAATCTGGAGGTGTCTTTGGGCCTAAAATGAGTTTCTTACAGACAACATATCAATGGGTCTTGTTTTTTTTTTTTTTTTTTTTATCCATTCTGATAGCCTGTGTCTTTTGATTGGGACATTTAGCCTATTTTAATTCAGGGTAACTAACTACTGAAAGATATGAATTTAATGCCATTGTATTGCCTGTAAAGTGACTGTGACTATATATTGTCTCTGGTCCTTTCTGGTCTATGTTACTTTTAGACTCTCTACTTAAGAGGACCCCTTTCAATATTTCTTGTAGGGCTGGTTTGGTGTTGTAAATTCTTTTAGTTTTTATTTGTTCTGGAAAGTTTTTATTTCGCCTTCTGTTTTCAATGACAGTATTCTTGGCTGCATATTTTTCTCATTTAATGCTCTGAATATATCATAATAATCCCTTCTGGCCTGCCAGGTCTCTGTGGATAGCCTGCTGCCAATCTAATATTTCTACCTTTGTAGGTTATAGACCTCTTGTCCCAAGCTGCTTTCAAGATTTTCTCTCTGTCTCTGAGACTTGTAAGTTTTACTATTACGATGGGGTGTTGATCTATTTTTATTGATTTTGAGGGGGGCTCTTTATGCCTCCTGAGTTTTGATGATCGTTTCCTTCCCCAAAGTAGGGAAGTTCCCTGCTATAATATATATCAATTTAATATATAACTTCTGAGGCATCTGACAAGGAAGTGAAGACAGGAGAAACCGCCTCCTGCTACAGGTGGGCTATGCCAGAAGGTCCAGGTTTGGTTCTATCCTGTGGGTACTATTTCCGTTTTAGCAAGGGAGCTTGGCAGCCTTGCTGAGCTTTGTAGAGTGTTGCTTTTATAATCCAGTCATTTTGAGCAGTCAAGTAAGACAGTCACAGTCAAGGCCTCTGAGAGCCTTTGTTCCTGTCATGATCCAAAAAGCAGTCGGCCATTGCCCCTCTAATGGCATATAGTATGTACCTGAGGAGGTCAGCTTTTTACACCTGAAAACCAAGGGCAACTTGTGATCATCATGGATGGTTCATAGACTCCATAGAGGAGGTTGCTAAAGCCTCTACAATAATAAAGTCTCTGGAGGTAATGCTAAGGAGAGTGTGATTGTTATTGTACTTTGAACAGATTCTGGAGCCTTTTGTTATGGGGCGTTGCATTCAAGGTGGGTCATTTGGTGAGAAATGGCATAAATAGTCTTAAGAAAACTTTTAAAATTAGGAATATGTTGCTTCAGAACACAAAAAGGCTTAAAAGATATTGATCTTGTTTTAATGCCATGGGTGCTTGAAGAATCATTGATAGTTGTTCTTTGACAATGTTAGAAATGAAATGGCCTTTAGTTTACAAACTGATTTTCAGGAGTTAACCAAGGTATCATGTACAAAGTATGGCTCAGTGATCTTTTTTTGTACATGAACTCTTGTATTTGTATGTCCTGAATGAGTACATCAAGTGAATCTCCTTGGAGGAGGAAGACATCAGTATATCATGACTATGCAGAATTTAGGCAAGGCAATTTTTCTGATGGCTGAAGTGAGATATGGATTGGTCCTCTATTTTATGTCTTATTTACTCTCCTGAGAGCAGAGAGGGCATCTTATTCAAATTTAGTGCTATCCCTAAGTTTAATTTGAGCACTGATATTGATTAAGATCATGAAAGGTTGCCAATTGGTACATTTCAACAGATTTTAAAGGTAATTTAGATCCTCTGTTGTAGAGACACAAAAGCTGACCAGCGCCGTTTTATCTTTCTATTGTATAAATTCTTTTAGTTTTGCATTTTGCATTTCCAGGTAGGTCAAATTATGGATCTCTGTTGCAGTGTTTGGTTTCCTCTCCCTCTACATCCAAAGTTGTTTTTTTTCCCCCCCTTTTGGTTATTGCATATGCTTTGGTGGGAGTAGGTAATTCTTTTCATTTTTCTACCTGTTCATAATTTAAGTTTTTTTTTTTTTCTAGAGCGTCTCTAATCAGTGTTATCAGGATTAGCCCCCTACCCTCATGGCAATGACTGCTTTATAGGATTTACGGTCTCCAAGTTTAAGTCAAGTTTGAATTAATACCTTGGTTGTACCCTGGGGTTGTCATGGGTGTCTTCTGTATAACTCTGAAGATCAGGATGTTTTGGCAAGAGATGCACAGGTTATAGCATCAGCAAGAGCAATTTTTAGGGGTCCTAGTGAGCCATCTGCTTTTAGGAATCTGACACCAGCATGCTGCATGATGACTCCTATTCCTCACGTAAGTGACCAAACATAAGTGGTCTGTATAAGATGTCAGTGGGCCTGTATATTCCACAAAGTATCTTCCTTTATCCTGAGCTCTCTGTGGAATTAGAACCAATTCCTGGTTGAGGCATGCATCAGTCACAGGGTAAGAATCATTCTCCTAAGCTTAGCATCAGTCACAGCTTATTCTAGAACTGGACACCTGATTCAATCTGAGATACACAGGTTGGTCTGGTCTAAGATATATAACCTGAGAGCCACATTAAGTGGTTGTCCCTAAATGTTAGTTATCAAAACTTCCTACTTAGGTTGGTTCAATCTCTGACAGAAGCTCAGTAGGACTTAGCAAGGGCAGCAAGAAAGGACATAGCTTAAAGTGCAAGCTTGCCAGCAGGCAGCAACATTGCCCAAAGAACATGCAAGACAGCAGGCAGTAGAGCCAGTGAGCCAAGGGTTTAATCCAACAAATTCCCTTTATACCTTTTACACTACCATAAGAAAAGAAAAGTTAAATGGTAGGTACATGGTTATAATAAACCAAGGAGTTCTTAATTAAGTATGAGTTCAGCTAGAAAAATAAATAATTGTATTATTGTACAATTGGTCAACAGGGAGGTAGGTTAAAGGCACCAAAGAGAGTGTAATCGTTTTTCCTAAAGTAGAGAAGGAGGGAGAAGAGAAGGATTCAAAGAAAAGGAAACGTCGAGCTGATTTGGAAGGAAGATTACTCCAGGAAGAATGAGGGGTGGATGGCTGGACTGGTATTAGAAACTGAAAAGATTGCATATGCAGAGATGTGCAATGGTGTATTTGAATAATTATAACACTCTCAAGATGATCAAAGCAGAAGGTTCACATCAGCAGGTAGGCTGAAGCACAGAATAGAGATCTTTGTACCCCATGGAAGGAAAATCATGATAAAGTCTGCATTTGGAAAGATCACTAATGCAGCATATGTGAATGACTTGGAGGGAATACCTAGAAGCAGGGAGACCCAAGTCTACTGCTAACCCATATAGAACTTTTATGCAAAGTTGAAAAGTGTACTCTTTCTCAAGGTACTTTATTTTTTGGAAAATAGTCATATCACGGATTATAGTAGATGTTTTACTGTAAAGTGAGAAAATTTTTGCAGAAAAATATAAATCTGTAATGCCCATGATGTAAATGATGCCTTCATTAATTATCTCAAGTGTGGTGACTGTGTAGACCACAAACTGTACAAACAGGTCTGTCTGTCTATCCATCCATCCATCTACTAACAAATAGCATTAACTCAGGGTGGTAAAATCCAAGGGTTTGGTGGTCTGTGATTACTCAGACCCAAAATTCTAGATGCAAGATTTGAAGAAGCAGTAGGACCCCTAAGGTGATTTTTTTTTTTTTTTTTTTGATCTTGGGAAACTAGGTGCGTAATTATGTCATCTGCTAAAGTAGCTAATAGAAAAGGACAGAGGATGGTGGTTGGTGTGACTTAGGAAATGAATTTGATTTAGTTTTACAGATGCTAAATTTGTAGTGTTTGTGGGCTTATCTATAGGCAATTAGATATATTGATCTGGATCTCAAGACAGGAGAGATTGAAGCCATAGGCTTAGTAGTCACTAACATATAGGCAGTTGTAAAAACAATGGGAATGCTATATTATAGGCAAATTGTATGACTGAAAGAGCCAAGACTAAGCATTGTCCCTTGGTTTCTCCCTCTCATTTTTTTCCTGGTATCTTGAGAGGATTCTTACATGATTTCATAGATGGAGGAACTAATCTGTCAAGTGGTTGGCATAGGACGGTTACTCTTCTAACCTGATGGGTGGGGGCTCAGAGACAGAATGAATTCAATTAAAAAAAAAATGAAGTAGTATGTCTTTTCTTAAACCTGCTAATTCATACTCTATGCATGGAGGCACCAGAGCTTTCTGGCTGGAAACATTGGCCTGGAGGCCAGTATTCCTTCAACATGAGAAAATGACATCATACAGTGAGCATGGAACATGGAGAGAAGAACCAGAATAGAGATGACACAATGATAAGGGCAATCGGGACAGAGAGGCAGTAAGCAAAAATGGTTAGGGACATTGACTTTGAGATCAGGTTGCCTGGGTTATAATGCAAGCTCTGCCTCCTACTTATTATATTAAATATAAGTTAACCTCATGGTGTCAATTTCTTTATCTGTAAGATGGGATACTAATGGAATGACCTTATAAGGTTCTTTTACTAGTCATAGGATTAAATGAAATGATGTGCATAAGGCTTTTAGTTGAATGCCTTTCACATTACTTTTCAGTACATGTCAGTGATAAGCATTTTACTTAGAGAATCTATATGTTTGCCTCTACACAAGGGTGTCTTTAGAATTTGTGTAGAAAAATATAATGTACATATTTATTAACTGATGCTTCTTCCAATTTATCACAGAAGAGGCTGAGGTGGCACTACCATAAGATACAAATATAAAGAGAGTATAATGAAGGGATAGATAAGTCGAGTCATATAAATTCAAGAGGATGTAGAAACATAGGCTATAACATTCAACACTATATCTGTAAGTTGGCCATATATTTAGGTCAATAAAGCAAAGACAGTGGAATCTAGATTTTGGGTTATTTCTTCTTTCCAGGATAGTCGTGGAGGTCAGGCTGTTCCTGTATTTCCACCCTGCACCTCTTGCATTTTGGCAACATAATCATGTTAACTCTGCCTAAAGGAAAAATATTTACAGAGAGTTATTTTCCCCTGTCTTTCCAGCTCCGCTGAAACTTTCTACCGTATGACCAACTCCCAGAGTTAAAACTTTGGGCTTTTCTTGGTTCCTTTCTCTCAATATCTACTCCTCAGAAGACATTTTTTTCTGCCTTTGCAACTCCTCTGCCAGCAGGTCTTCCCTTTCCATTCCTGCCACTATGCCCCTGGTTTAGACCTTTGTCCTTTTATTATTTTCCTGTTTTTCTCCCTGCTTCTTGGTCTCACCCTATTCAGGCTCTCCAGTATATCCCTATTATGTATATCTTCCCCAAACAGAGTTCTAATAATATTACTCGCTTGTTAAAAAGCTTTGAGTGGCTCCCTCTTGCATTCTAAATCAATGTTAAATGCCTAATATTGAAGGGAGCCTCACAATCTAAACCCATTCTTTATTTCCAGATTAGTCCTTCCCCACTTCCCTCCTCATAGCTATGTTCTGTTACCCCAGTGCTTTCTTCTTTAGTGATTCCTGCATATTTAAATTCTTGCTTGTCTTCTTCCTCTCTGTATTCCAGAGAACACTGTGTACAATGCCATGCTGAAGGTAAAGAGTTCAGTTAAAAATCTCAAGTTTTGCTTCCTGTGAATTCAAAACCCATAGAGTGCTGCCCTCTTTTGGTTAAAGTGGCCCAGAGTCCAAACCACCAAATAGGGAATGATGCTGAATGACTCATCTTTTCCTTTTGGTTAGAACCCTCATGGAAACAAACAGGCAGGATGAAATAATTCTATCCTCTTTTCTCATTTCATCTAGCTTCAAAGATTGTTTGGTGAGATAGAAAGAAGATAAAATTCTGTATAGAAAACTTGGAACTCTACTGTTTTAAATCATATATTATTCGTACACTCAGAGCCGAAGTAAAGCCAATAATTACTTTTTTTTTTTTTTTTTTTATTTATCAGAGAGAGAGAGAGGGAAGAGAGCGAGCACAGGCAGACAGAACGGCAGGCAGAGGCAGAGGGAGAAGCAGGCTCTCTGCTGAGCAAGGAGCCCGATGTGGGACTCGATCCCAGGATGCTGGGATCATGACCTGAGCCGAAGGCAGCTGCTTAACCAACTGAGCCACCCAGGCGTCCCAAAGCCAATAATTACTTTGAACGCTTCCCAAACTCTGGAAATCTTCAGGCCTCCACACCCGACTTTTATGTAAAATTCAGGGGTTGAGCAAAGAACAGGCATTCCTTAAAAGCTCTGTAAGGGGATAAGCAGCTTCTTGATGTAAGGGACACGAAGGCAAGTGTCAAGATCATTTTTTCACACTGATAACTTGTTGTTTGGTCCTGTAAGAAATAATGAGGCCTGGCCTGGAAGGTCAGCTGTCCTTCCATAGATCTTGCTGGATCACAGTCTTTGCCTCTGGCTGAGCCCGTCTTGAAGATCCAGCAGAAGGAGAGAGGAAGGAGGACTTGGAGACCCTGAAGAGTACTGGTCACATGGATTGTAAGCAAAAATGACAGGATGAGAGATGCACAGGAAAAAGATATGATTCTTGATTATGAAATGGAGGTCTAGGGTTATTAATTTGAGAGCTTTATCACCATGTCATTTTTTTTTTCATTCTATTAACATGTCACATATTATTTGTTTCAGGGGTACAGGTCTGTGAATCATCAGTCTAACACACTCGCCATGCCTTCCTCCATGTCCATCACCCATGAATCCTATTGAACTGCGCTAGGTACAAAGACAATGGACAATGAATAGTAAATAGGCAAACACTATAGATAACAGGAAAGCTCAGTTAAGGCAGACCGTGAGCTTGATCTCAAATGTCAACAACACCAAGCTTCCTTGGATATGAAAGGGAAAGGCATTCTAAAACCGAAACTCGGTGGCGGGTGACAGGATGCTCCATACCTTTTGCAGGAGGATGGAAAGGTTTGTGGGCTGGTGTCTGATGCAATCTTGGCACCATCTTTGATTAGGAGCTAAAGTTAGCAGAAAGATCAGGTGTCAGTCATGACCAGAGCTGTTCTCTACTATCTTGAGAAGGTCACCGGATTGCTGCCCCTTCTTTTTTGAAACCTGATCTGAGGGCCACAAAGAGCCACAATGAGTTGGATCACTGCCATACGCTCTAAATTGGGCTGACAAGGCTGACTCTGTGCCAGGAGTTGACACAGGATGCAGCTTGAAATATTCAGCTGGGGAGAGGGTTGAGTTTTCTTTCTCATTTTCAAGAATGCTATTTGAGGAGATAGGATTGTATATGAACATCAAAGAGTGAATTAAATGAGGTTTGTCATGCATTTGGGTAGAGGAGATCCACATAAGTCTGCAACTTCCCTGTGTTAAATTTTAGGCTCTGGATTACTTTGCTATATTGGGAGGCTGCTGTTCTTTCTCAATGTGGTGGGCGGTCTCTTTAACTTTGTAAATATAGCGTTTGTTTAAAGGTCCATAAGAAACAATGGAAAATCCCTCCTGTGAGTAAGGATATGTACACTTCCATAAATACGGGTTCTTTGGTTTGTGTGTGGATTTGCAAGCAGCACCTCACTAGAGCTGAACTTCTGCTATATAAATAAAACCATCTGGTGTATCCAAAGAATTTCAGTCTCTAGAGAACAGGATCATAAACAATCGATCCTCCACAGACCTTTCAGTATTTGAGTCTGAGTACAGCTTTCCCACAGCGCTGCTTTGATTATTTGATCTGCTTTTAATCTTCCAAGGATTTTTATAATTTGGTCTCTCTAATCTCTATAATTTTGTGAGTCTGTAAGGAAAAGGTCTACCCCACCACTTTTGGCACCCCTTATGTTATTTGGATGAATGTTTCACAATTAGATACTCAGATTAATAGAGAGTTTGGAAGAAGGAAGTACGGTATATTATTCCACTTTTCTGATGGGAAAATGAGAGATAGAGTGATAAGTTCAAAGTCCCACGTCCCACAACTATTAACTGCTAAACATGAGCCAGATTTTGTGAATCCCAGTTGAATACTCTTTTTACCCAACACTGTCTCTAACTTAATGTTTATTTTCTTTGAAGCGTGCTTCTTAGTAAAACAAAGAAAATCCAATCTTTGACCAATTGACCAAACAAGACCCACCAGCTGGGAAATTGGTTACATCTCATAAGAACGCAACTGGTTTTCTTCTGCTTTTCTTTTTTTCTTTAACCTCTCCTGCCTCCTTTAGCAAAAGCCATTTAGTATTAATTCATTTCTTGGAAGAAGCAGATTTCTAGGCAGCTTCTGAAACTGGAATATGTTTGCCTGGAAGACCAAAAGGGATAGATCATAAAAGTCATGTCATAGAACCTTGGCCAGGGTGTCTCCATCCACAAAGCTGCATTAGAATCACTGGGGTGGGTGTGGAGTAGCTTAAAAACAAAGTCCTGATGCCTGGGTCCCATACCTAGAGAGTAGCATCTCATTGGTCTGGGTGGGGCTGTCTAAGATAATTCTAAAATGTATAAGCAGGGGTTGAGAGTCACTGTATGATGCACCTGGACCACATTATCCCACAGGGAAAGCAAGCCTATGGATTCTCATCTTTCTCTTAGGGTGGTCTTTTATGTTTAGAAATAATTTTAAGTGAAGTTAAGAAGTCAGATAGCAATATGGGAGGAGTCTAAGGAGGGATCAAAAGCAGCTGTAATGGGAAGACTCACCAAATACTGGTTTCCACTTTTTCCTGAGGTTTAAGTAGATCTCCAGTGTTCCTTAGGTGATTAGAAGTAGGGTACTTAGGTTGGCAGAATCTGCTGACCTTGGCTCCTGCCAGAGCTGGTCAGAGCTTCTCTGGCATGATTTTTTTTTTTCTTAAGATTTTGTTTATTTATTTGTGTGTGAGAAAGAGAGAGAGTGCACCAGCATGGAGAGCAGCAGGCAGAGGGAGAACCAGGCTTCCTGATGAGCAAGGAGCCCCATGTGGGATTTGATCCCAGGACTGTGGGATTGTGGCCCAGGTTGAAGGCAGCTGCTTAACCAATTGAGCCACCCAGGTGTTCTCCCTTTTTTTTTTTTTCTTTTAAATAGCAGGTTGAAATATCCTAGATTCTGCATTTAATTTGGGTATATAACAGTGCTGTTGTTTCCATGATTTATTTTTGGCACATAATGGCATTACTAGCAAGTATCTTCATTACAGTTTTATTTGGTATGTGACTTGTCCGGCTGTCATATGCGTGCACTGATATTTGCTGAGCTCTTTGGGAACAGGATGTGTCCTGCCTCTTAAACGACCCACGGAAGAGCCTCCCCAGGCCGGTAAAATACACACGCCAATGAGGACAATTTTTAAATAATTTAATGCTGAGAAAAAAAAAGAAATTCAAAGAAGCATAAAAAATTATTAAAGCTGATGTCTTTTTCTTTTGGACATCAAGGCATCACTGGTCTCAAATCAGTGTTTTTAGTTAGGAAAGAATCTATTCCACAAGTTACAGTGCCCAAAAGCATGGGCAAAGGGAACACTTATAGCACAGCCTGAGAATTAATCCGAGTTTTGTTTAGTGCTAGTATTCTTAGTGGTTCCTTTTTAAAAATAGTTCTTCCTTTACTTTGTAGTTCATGCTTTTCCCAGGCTGGTGTGGAGGAGTCTTGGTAGCGTTGTAGCAAAGAAGGCCATCTGTCCCGTCCCGGCAGGGCTGGTGCTCAGAGGCGGCGGGCTTTCTGTGAGCACCGGGCGGTGGGCTAGGACGGAGTCTGGGTGCTTCACCCTGCATGTCTGAGGCCTCTGCCTCTGCCCTGGAGAAGAGGTCTGTCCTGGCTCTGAAGACACACCTTCAGTTTGTTTTACATTGTGACTTTAACGTGATTGGATATTGCCCAGATACTATTTTGAAACAAGGCAGGGAAGCACTAAGGGAATTTTAAAAAACCATTTAATGTGTTTCTTAACATATTCAAGGTTCCTCCAAGAACCAAGTTTAACAATTTATAAAGTTTTATTTAGTTTGTTGTTTCTTCTTCAAAATAGAGTTGTCCTATCCAAACGGTTGCCCTTTTCCTGAGACAGGATTTTAAGACTACTTGACAACTTGTTCCATAAAGGCTTTGGGGTTAAAGTAGGTTTATAATGGTTACATTTTAATAGAGAGGGTTATGGCTCACAGTCAGAGTTCTGCTCCCAGCTCTGCAACTCTGTTGCTCTGCCACAATGAGCAAGTTATCTTCAGCTCTGTTTACATGGCAAGAGAGGGCATAGAGACCACTTAAAGGAACTTTATTTAAATCTGATGGTCCACTTAAATAAGATTTACATTTCAGTGAAGGAATTCTAAAAGGAAATTTCATCCAGACTCGCTTTTGAGAAACCCATCTCTGAGTGCAAAATATTACATTACCCATGGCTTCAAAGGACCACCATTTACTCTCAAGAATATGTAGCAAGTAGTGAACAAAGTATCAAGACATACTCCACCACCCCTGCTCTTTCCTTCTAGGGGGTAAAAAAAAAACCCTACTCCAGGGCCTATGTATCTTGGAAGTTCTGATGCAGTATGTCTCTTGTGGATACCCTCAGGACATATGGTAAACTTTTTGATGAGACCAGTATGGCAAGTCAGACCCCAGAGCAAAATTTTCTTGGCAATTGTTTCCGTTCTCACAGAACTTGGTGTACAGTTGGTATTTTTTGTTTTGTTTGTTTTGTTTTTAACCTCCAACACAATCCATTCAGTAACGTGAGGGCTCCCCTCTGCTTGTCAAGCTATGGTTGGCTACACTGTCCTGACTGAGATGGCTGCAGTCCAAGATAAGCCAGTTACTCCTCACTCCTCCACCCCAGAATTTTCTCCCGGATTCTTATTCCTGGTCTGTTCTTTGCTTCACCATATGACCCTACTTTCTCACAGAGGTCTATGGGAAAGTAGAGGCTTTGGGTGTGCCCCTTTCAATAGTGAATATCCACACTGGAAACCTTGCTTTCACTAAAATAATGTCCTGGATTTCACATAAAAAGGAAGTTTCACGTAAAAAAGATTTTGTGAAGCATTACCAACCAAAACTCTTGTTACTACACATAAAAAATAGCAAGTTCTCATAAGAGGCAGTTCTTTTTGAGGGAAAATGCCATGTGATTCTAAGTGAAAAAGGCATATTTTTGTCCAATGTATTATTTTAAATTAGGGAAAGTATCTGGCAAATGAAAAAGAAAAGCTTCTGATAACTGATGAAAATTATTGAAAAACTAGTAAGTGGTTGTTAACAATCATACTAATTTTATTTTTAAAACCATGAAGTTCCTAAAAGTAAGCAAGCATGGTAAATTATTAGTACATATCCAGATATTTCATGAATAAAAAGAAAGTTATTACTTCAACAATCATTTGAATTGGGAGATAAGGGATGTGTTCCTCACTGATACAGAGTATGGGTTTATTTCAAGTGTTTTTTAAGATTGTTGGTAGAATTATCACAGCAAGATTTAGAGGATTAGACATGTCTAACGAACCCTCAGATTCTCTTTATCTGGAAAATACAGAATGTCCTCTAGATGGAGCAACAAGCCTTTTCTTTGGTAAGATAAATTAAGTCTTATTTTTATGAGAGGAACTGCAGAAATTCATTTTGAACAGAAAATAATTTAAAGAACCTTACACTTAACTTTGAGATGTTTTACCCTGAACATCTACTCTTTAGTGAAGCAAATGTTGTATTTCAGACAACGTAACTTATCTTCATATGTGCTGGAGTAAAATATGGTTGATTTTCAATTTCTCCAAGTGAGATCCACTGAGTTCTGGAGGCCTGTTTTGGCAATTGCAAGAGCCAGAAAAGCTACAGATGTCTTCTGAAGACTTAAGTAGAACCATGAGGGAGGGATGGTGAGGTCTGAGAACCACAAGGGTCAGGAAAGGTCCCTTCATTTAGATGGAAGCATTTCCAAAGGTAGTTGCAATGTTTGCCCAATTAGCCATCATGAATGTGAAAGGCAGGAAGTTCTAAGACTTCTAATACATTCTTCTCATTTTATAAAAGAAGAAACTGAGACCCAGAAAAGTAACTGTTTTTCTCTTTTATTGAGGGAGTTTTATGGCATGCACAAAGTTGAATCAACAGTGTAGTGAAGTTTTGTTGTTTTATTTATTTTTATTTTTATATTTGTTTTTATTTTTATTTTTATTTTAGCTGTCTAACATCCATTCCCTTTTTCTCATGACACTAATTTTCTTTTGGGAATTACATTCCCCCAACTATATGGAGTTTTGGAAAACTGGTAATGGAAGTAGGAAGTGTCCCATGAAATTCTTTCTTTATAGCCAAGGGTTAGGCATATGACCCAATCAGTCACTCAAGGGACCTCAGATCTTAAACAGAGTTTTTGTAAGGAAATATGAAACAGTTGGAATTCAGTTATCTTAGGTGATAACCTAATATTCATTGTACTAAGCACGATTTCCCCTCCCAACTTTATTATTGAGATATAAGTGACTTATAAAATTGTGTAAGGTTAAGAGGTAAAATGCAATGATTTGATACATGTACACGTTGCAAAATCTCAGCATGATTCTTCAATCTTTCTATTAGTCCTGTGAGATTCTAATAATCTCCTGATAATTCCCCTTTTGCTTAAGTTAGCCAGAGTTAGTTTCTGATATTTGCAACTGTAGAAACTTAAGGGATTCCAGTAACTACCATCCACCCAACAATCAAGTAATGCTTTGTTACTATAAATTTAAACCACCCGGTAGCCTGGGTGGCTCAGTTGGTTAAGCTTCTGCTTTCAGCTGGGATCAAGTCCTGAATCTGGCTCTCCAGCTCAGTGGAGAGCCTGTTTCTCCCTTTTCCCTCTGCCCCTCCCCTCTGCTTGTGCTCTTTTTCTCTCAAATAAATAAATAAAATAAAATAAAATAAAGCAACTTAAGTCACCCAACAGACTCACTTTAAGTCACCAGGAGTAACTTAAAACTGATTCATATAGGAAAGGTGAAAACACCCTTTTTAAAAATACCTTGACTGGAAACATAATCAGAGTGTTACATTCTAGACAAATTTTGAATTCTAGGGAGAATAATGCGACAACGCTATTATAATAAGCATTTGCTGTGTAAGTAAAAACAGTTTTCCCTTACATAATGTTATACCACGGAGGACTCTAAAATTATATTGTAATATAGTATTTATTTTTTCTGATGATGAAAAGCAATAATGATTTCTTTTGCTCAGGTTTTTTTAATCTTAAAAATTATTTAGATGAATAATAGACTATTGTTTGTTTTCCTATTAGAAGCAAGGAAAAAAATCTTCCACACTGGAAAAGTAGTACAAGCAACAAGGCATAGAAATATGTGAGTCAGACTAAAATAACAATGAAATAATAAGGCCTTTAAAATTATTTTCCCCATTCAAATTCCTTCTCAAAAGCATCTGACTTAACCCTGCTATTTAGAAAATGTGTTACAAAAACCTCATTTTTCTTTATAATGTAATTCCATTAAATGTACCCAGCAACTAGACACTTACCGCCCTTTCTTTATCTCAGAATATAATTTTTTTTAAAAGGAGTTTGATGTTTATAAAAGTTTCTTTAGGCTATTATAACTAATCTTGGCATAAAGCAGTATGATATGATTTATAAGCTGACAAGTCTCATGTTTTAACAATAAAATCTCCTAGAAACAGTTAGGTCACTCTTATCTTAATGGCATTTTTAAGGCAGAATTTGCAGTTTAGCTCAGCTTGGCAAAGCAGGGGAAAGGAATGCTCTAAAGGCTGCAAAGCATGCACACCGGCTTTCAGAAGCGAGCCAGCAGAGGGCTTTTCTGTCATTGCTGCGAGTGTCTTGTTAATAGGAAATTTGTAGAGCAATGGAAGAAAAATTACCTTATAAGATCTAAACTCAGGCTAAAGGGAAATCAATTTCCTGGATATAAGCTGGCTTAAATGAAAAGAAAATAGAAAGGATGGATAGTAGAATGAAAGTTATATGATTTCATTCAAGTTGGTATTTGAATTGTTAATGTAACTTTTTTTTTTTTTTTTTTTTAAGATCACAATGTTCTGATGGGGTAGAAGGGCAGATAAAAACTCACCAATTTTTGGGCCCACTCGAATGAGAATTTGACATAGACAATGTCCTATCACAGCTCTTTACCTGGGTCGTAGTGCGATGGTGTTACCAGGAGAGCTGATGGTATGTGGGGGCAAGCTCCTGTTGGCTCACGGATGCTGGTTACTACGCTTGTAGAAATGTTATGAGTCCATTGAAATCATATTGCACTGAAGCCCCTCTCTCGCTTTACTTCTCTCCCCTTACTTCTTGCTTACTTTCTCCCTTCTGGTCTTTCACAGCATGTTGTACCTGCACTTGTCCCTAGCATTGCCTTAGTTCTCTCTTCCAGGATAGTAGAGCTTTTTAGCTTCACACCTTAAGGAGCATCGCTCATTGTTGATATAGTCCTATTGTGTGTGCGTGTTTTTAAGATTTTACTTGTTTATTTGAGAGAGAGCAAGGACAGGGGGAGTGGGAGAGGGAGAAGCAGGCTCTCTGCTGATCAGGGAGCCTGATGCGGGGGGGGGCTTGATCCAGGACACTGAGATCATGACCTGAGCCCAAGACAGAGATGCTTAACGGACTGAGCCACCCCAGGCAGCCCTACCATTTTTTATAAATGTGGTGGGGCCTCATGTTGACTAACACTACATTCATATGTGCAACAGACAATTAGGGTCTTTATTTTCTTTCCCATCACTGACCTTCTGACCACCATCCACTGCTGTTTGGATGGTCTAGGTTACTATGTGAGGTACTATGCCTTCCTCCACCGGCATGTAGGTGTGGGGCATGACTCACTTGTCTTTGTCTTTGGGATACTGGCTCTTAGGTCCGTGTAGTGTTCTCTGGAAGAGGGCGGGTCCTAGCAGAGAGCGGCTGGTCTGGGCTTCTCCTGGGGCAGGCCACTCCTGCTGTGCACAGGGTCCTACCCCTAGGGTCCTGCTGATGTTTCCAACTGCTGATGGTAACTGCTGTAACTTCCGCTTTGTTCCTCTGGTTATTTTCCCTGATGATTCCAACTTGAGCTCTCATTGGCTTTAGGGAACTTCCTGAAGTCTGCTTGTGAATCCAAGGCCACAAAGTCCAACTTGCAGATGTCTGCTACCCAGGTGTCTCTTTGTTAAGAGAGCGGCCTTCTTGCTAACTCTGAAGTCAGACTCTGGTCAGCCTTCTGCAGCAGGCATGTGGCTGCATCTGTCCAGTGGCATCAGAGGACTGCCCAGGAGAGCTGAACTCGGGTCTTTCCTCTGCTTCTTGATACTCGCTTCTACCTTCAGCATGCCCTTTGTGGGGCCGTCTTCTTTCCTACTACTGATTCTTTTCCTTCCATTTTCCCTCTGACTGTGGATGATGAGATTTAACTCCTTCATCCTCTTACCTCAGTGGGAACATAAAAAACACCAAGATCCCGTCCCTCAGTCTAGTCTAGAAACTCTCCTTCTTGAAAAAGCCTGTCTCTTAAATGTATTGCCTTTTTGCAAACCAAAAAAAAAAAAAAAAAAAAAAAAAAAAAAAAAAAATCCCATTTTGTATGTTCGAAGCTGAATATCATATTTTCCTTTTCTCCTCTTTGTTTCCTGGATAAACTAGCTGGAATCCCCAAAGCAGATGCATGCCTCGTTCTAACTTGGGAGAAGGTCGTACACATGAAATTACAAAAGAGAAAAACATGTTTATTATATTTGAAACATTATCCCCATTACATGTACTTAATTTCTCTGGCTCTCTGGGTTATAAGTTTCTTGAGAGAAGGTTCTCCTACTGGTCAAGAATTTTGAGCGGCCTCTTATGTCTGTATCTCCAGTAACTACTTCTCTGTGGTATCCTTCCTATCAGCTTTTAAATAAGGACCTGGATCTCTGTGAATAAAGGAAAAAAACAGTTCTCCCTGGACTTCACATCCATTCAAACCCGTTCTTTCTCCAGGGTTTCCTATCTCAATAAGCAACATCTCCACCCCCCACAAATAATCATGCCAGAGGACAGCATCGTTTTCATCTAGTTTCTTCTCATGGGCCACAGTTGGTGAACTAGGAGATTCTGTGAATCTATTCTGTGAATCTATTCCATATATTTCTTGAATTTGGTTCTTTTTTGCATTCACCTTTGTTCTCCTTGGATAGAGAGTGATTTTAAAACAAACAAATAGTAGTTTATACAATCTGTTATATGCATGTCTGTATACGTAAAAGTACCTATGTGTGTACATATTAGTATGTATTCACATATGTGTGCGTGTATATATATAATATGTATATATACCATATATAAAATCATGTTTATCTTACTCTTTTGCTTCAAGCTTTCCACTAGCTTCTACATTTCTTGGGGTAAACATCCAAAATTCTGACAATGGTCTGAAGCACGTGAATGACTTTTGCTGCCCTCTCATCCCAGCCTTGTCCCTTTCTCTCCCCGGCTCACTCTGCTCCAGCTGGACTAAACCTTTATGTTTTCAGATCTACAAAGCTCTTTCCTTCTTAAGGCATCTGAACAAGCTGTTTTCTCTGTTTGCTAAAATCTTGGTTCTTTCCTGCTAATTCCTGTTCTCAGTTTCAAAGGAATCGTCTCTTGGAAGTTCCTCCGGATCCCGATC
The DNA here is from genome assembly GCF_022355385.1 of Mustela nigripes. Taxonomy (NCBI): domain Eukaryota; kingdom Metazoa; phylum Chordata; class Mammalia; order Carnivora; family Mustelidae; genus Mustela; species Mustela nigripes. Next base: position 38,384,683 of record NC_081562.1, on the reverse strand, counting down.
CCTTCTCTTCCCTGCAAGACTCTCTCATGGCATCTGATACTCTCTTCAAGGACACACACAACAGTTATAATAAAATACTTCCTTTAGTTTTTATTTTTAATGTTTGTTGACCTGTCTGGTTTATAATCTTTGAGAAAGGAGGCTATCATATACTTTTCTCTATTCCCTCTGCCTAGACTTAGACACCCCATTAAATTAGGTTAAGAGATGATTTGTCCATGTTTTATCTTTATAGTTGAATCTTCACACCATCTAATATAGTGTTTTACCCTTAGTAAGTGTCCTAAAGCTTATATGAATAACTATTTATATTTTTTACTATTATTTTTTCCCCTCTGCTTGCTTCAAGAGGTTTTTGTCTTGTCGTCTATATGAAAAGGAGAGGGTTTTTTGGGTGAGATATTTGTGTGAAGATGAAAGCAATTAAACTCAAAGAAATAAGCCAGCTAGTGGATTCTGAAATGTTGAATTCAACTTCATGGAGCATACTGCTATCAAACAGCTTTTTAAAAAAATGGCCACTGAGGGTGCCTGGGTGGCTCAGTGGGTTAAGCTGCTGCCTTCAGCTCAGGTCATGATCTCAGGGTTCTGAGATCGAGTCCCGCATCGGGCTCTCTGCTCAGCGGGGAGCCTGCTTCCTCCTCTCTCTCTCTGCCTCTCTTCCTACTTGTGATCTCTCTCTCTGTCAAATAAATAATTTAAAAAAAATGGCCACTGAAATTTCTAACAGATCTCCACTGTCTCTAGGAGCAAGTCCATTGTATTTAGCATGAATAGAAGGCTTTCCATGATTCGGTCTTAGCCTCCCTTTCTAGCCTTATTTCCCATCCCACACCATCCCACCTTTCAATCCTGCCCACCAAGCTCTGTGAACATAGCGGGGAAGGGAGATTACCATAAATTTCACCATTGCTGTCACCACTAATGAAATTTAGTAAGCATTAGTTTATATCAAACACTGCATGGGAGCCTGTGGAGACAGACAAAGACGTGTACGTCAGACTTACAGCTCTCAATCACCTGTCAATCTAGTAGAAGCGATAGACATGCTCATAAAAGATAAATACCAATATAAATTAGTTAAATAGCAAATGCCTAAGAGTAGTTGAGAGCAGGAGTGCAATTTCCTGAGAGGTAACCAGTGCTCTGCTTTTGTTTTATGTTTCTGCAAATAAATGTGGCCCTTGGGAAACAAGGAGAGGTAGGGAGGAGATATTTAATGGTTTGCTTTTCTCCCTGAAAATAAGTCCCATGATTTATCCATTGCTCTGTCTAGTCTCCCTTCTTCCTTATCTCCAAACCTGCTGTAACTGTGATCTTAATTCAGAATTCAAAGGAACAGGTATTTGTCAATGACTCAGAGTCCTCATCCAAGTCTCCTTGAACCCTGGGCTCACTAACATACAAACTCAAATATGTTGGCTTGACCTGTGGAAGCAGTGCTTGGATTTATCCACGCGGAGGAGTTAATCTGGTCCACTGGATGGGCTGTGCATTAAAATAGAGAGAGTAAAGGTCTATAAAAATTCTACTCCCACAAGGGTCTTATAGCAGAGAAACACGTTAATCTTTTTTTTTTTTTTTTTTTTTTAGGAAATAACTAAGGAACTTTATTTTTAACATTCTAATTTAATTTTATTTTTTTCAGTGTTCCAAGATTCATTGTTTATGAACCATACCGCATGCTCCACACAATACGTGCCCTCCTTAATACCCACCACCAAGCTCACCCATTCCCCCTTTTCCCTCCAAAAGCCTCAGTTTGTTTCTCAGAGTACACAGTCTCTAATTTATTCAGCTGATGAATATTTTTTGATAAGGAGGAAAGGAAGAAATTAAGATGAATCCCAAGTCCTCAAAAATCCACAGCAGGTGAAAAAATCCACAGCAGATGAAACAGCCATAAAGAAATACACATATAATACATTGTGCTGAGAGCAATGATGAGTAGGAAGCAAGAGGTGGGGCTCAATCCCATAGCCCTTAGATCATGACCTGAGTTGAAGTCAGACGCTTAACCAACTGAGCCACCCAGGCAATTCTGCTTACTGACTTTTTTAAATGAGCCCAGATTGATGCCACAATAATGTTTCATATAACTGACAACTCCAAATCTCAATGGCGTTCCACCTGTTAATTTCTAGCCATGGGAGTCAGCTCTTTGAGGAGCTGGCTGGAGGCCACATGTTTCCTCATTGTCCATGGACTAACAGTTACCCAGGACAGATTCTTCTTCTGGTAGGTACAAGAAGTGCAAGAGAACAATCCAAAACTCTGAACCACATTTAAAGGTGTTGCTTAAGTTGTGTCTGCTAGCATTACTTTGGCAAGAGAAAGTCGTATGAGCAATTTAACATCAATAGGGAAGGGACATATGCTTTTTCTACTTCAGAGGGAGGTATTGCAAAAGCACAATAAAAACGGGAAGACATGTAATTCTATAACAAGGTGAATAAGAAAAAGGAACTGGGAACTATAATCTAACTTATCCAATGGTGTTCCTACCTGCTATCATCCACATACTGCCATAGAATTCTTAGATGAAAGTCTTCATCCCTAAGACCCTTGGTGCCAAAAATGTCTTCTAAAGTTCCAATCTTGCCACAACTTCCTGGTCATTCAAGTAGCCCTGACTCCCATCAGTGGAGTACTGTGATAGAAATCTAACTCACAGGTTCTCCTGGATCTGGATCTGGCTCTTGGACAGCAGAAGAGTGAGCAAGACTTAGTATAATGCTTGGTAGAAGCGAAACTATTTCACAATGTCTCATTTATCTTTCTTTTTGGGTTCTTACTCACAATTTTCATATCCTTCTTACTAATACCTTTCAAGAGGTTTTTATGTGAGAAAATTTATGCATATATGTATATATATACACACCTCACAGTTCTCCAGCTTTTCTTAGGTCTAAGTAGATTATTTGGGGACCTTGGTTTAGTAAATGCCATATGATTTATTTATCTGCAGTCAACAAGATGGAGAACTTGTAGTGTGGTTCTTGTCTGAATCTGAATCTGAGTCTGAAGACAGGAGAAGACTAATGTTCCAGCTCAAAGACAGTCAGACAGAGGCAGGGAATTCTTCCTTAGCCACGTTTTTTGTTCTATTCAGTCCTTCAGTGAATTGGTGAGACCTACCAACATTGGGAAGGGCAATGCCTACCAATTCAAATGTTTACTTCATTCAGCAACACCATCACCAACACATTCAGAATAATATTTAACAAAATATCTGGGCACCTTGTGGTCATGTCAAGTTAACACATAAAATCAGCCATCACAGTCCTCCTCCTTTTCCTCAGTCCCTCTGCATCAGTTATGGATATCGGGGAATGAAATTGTAACCAAATTAACTCAATCAGAAAGAAAGTTATTGGATCGATGTGGTCATAGAAACCAGAATTTGAGGGGCGCCTGGGTGGCTCAGTGGGTTAAGCCTCTACCTTCGGCTCAGGTCATGGTCTCAGGGTCCTGGGATGGAGTCCTGCATCAGGCTCCCTGCTTGGCGGGCAGCCTGCTTCCTCCTCTCTCTCTGCCTGCCTTTCTGCTTACTTGTGATCTCTCTCTCTCTCTCTCTCTCTGTCAAATAGATAAATAAATAAACAAACAAATAAATAAGAAACCAGAATGTGATGAAGCATCTTCCCTATCACGTATTTCTTTGCCTCCCTCTAAACATCTGCTCCACTTTCCTACTGCTCTTTCCTACTTCCTCTCTCCTATTTCTCCTACTTCTCTTCTCAAAGCTTTGTTTGCTTATTTAATAGTATGCACATGACTGAAAAAGAGCTGCCCTCTAAATCTGTATGACCACAAAGTTCCATGGCCTACAACCTTATGACTACATGGGACTTTTATGTCTGTAATTTATATTTCAATACCCGAGAATGAGAATTGAGTGCGTTAGGTTCCTATTGCTGCTTTAACAAATTACCGCAAATTTAGTGGCTTAAAACAGAAATTTATTTAATTCTGGAGATCAGAAGCCTGAGGTGAGTTTCACTGGGGTAAGTCAAGATGTCAGCAGGATTGAATTTTTTCTGGAGGCTCTGGAATGGAAAATCCATTCCATTGCATCTTTGAACTTCTGGAAACTCCCTGAAATCCATGTTTGTGGCTCTTTCTTCAATCTTTGAATCTCTCTTTCATTCTGATCCTTCAGGCTCTCTCTTTCACTGATGCAGATTCTTGGGATTACATTGAACCCATGAGGATTTAAGTTAAAGGAATCATTAACTTAATTATCTCCATAAGTCTCTTTTGCTATATAACAAAATTTGCTGGTTCTTGGAATTAAGACATGGATGTCTTTGGGGAGCCATTATCCTACCTATCATAGTGAGAATCAAGGTGTGTTGCATTTGGGAGGAATATTTTTTTTCTTTTTTGTTTTTCTGCATAAGGAGTGTGGTAAGAGTAGGCAAATTATATAACATGCCTACTTTATTTTCCCAAGCAAGGAGCTGTTCACGAGAGGGTAGTGAGGCTGGCTTCCAACCTCCACTTAATTTTTCTACTCTCAACATCTTTCCCTCCAGTGGGATCTGTCAGTGCTCCCATATTTGTAGTTCACTTGCATTCCTTTCTCCTACTACAATGAACTAGCTTGGTATTTAATTTCCCCAAAGTGAGATTCTTTATTACAGTACAGGTGTCTAATCCACTTAGACTCATGGATCAGAAAACCTATGGGATGTAGTAGAGGTGGGTTTGGAAATCCGTTCTTCTAATGCACTCCCTAGGTGATTTTTACACCTACCAAAGTTTGAGAATCATCACTGTATACTAATGTAAAGTTGATAAACTTACCTTGTTAGCAGAGAAGGCTAAAGAAAACCTTCCAAGATAATGTGTTTGTTTTTACTGCAGCTTTTGGGAGGAAATGGTAACAATTTTGCATATAACTCAGTAAGACTCTAATTCAGGTTAGGAGCCAGGGAGGAAGGCATGTCATGATAAAGGACATTTCTTTTTGAGATTTTCCAAACCTTCTGAGGTTCTTAAATCACAGTCAAGGTTTTGGTTTCTTCTAAGTTATGTTTTCATACTGATCTCTGCTCTGCTGAAAACCACAGTGATGCTGTATGTCTCCAAAGACAGTTTTCCTGTACCCGCCTTGTCAATTTAGGGAACGTGGAAGATGATAAGTTGATGTTTAGTTTTCCAGTGGCTGTTGCAGTGGCTGTTGTCACAAATGAGGTTGTCAGGTGTTTAAGTTGAAATGTTGATGCAATGTGAAGTCATCCAACCATGACATTTAGATATGTAAGAGGTTTTCTTTTATGTTTTAAATAATTTGATCCAAGTATGACATGTTTTGATATGCTTTCTTTATAAATTTGTATTTGTTTGGAATAACTTGGTTAAAATTAGCAGAGTTAAATTAAATAAGTATTTGTCTATGAATCATAGATGGCTGCACATTACATGCTTGTAATTCATCTGGAAAAGTAAGTTGCTAATATATAAATTAGAAACTTAGAAAATGAGGTCATTGATATTTGGTGATTCTGTTTTTGGCAATATGGTAGATTAAATGATTTAAATATTTGCCAGCTATGAAATACTTAAATATGCTAAATTAAATAAAAGAAACATCTATTTAAGTGGTTGGACGAGTTCACAAGAATGTAAGGTATATCACCAGAGGCCAAAACCAAAGTAGAAACTAGACTCTGGCCTTCCATTACTTTGGGTTTGGGATTTGAATATATATTTTATAGTCTGGGAATCCTCAAACTGAGATTAACTGAAATTTCTTGAAGCAACCGAGAGAAGCAGTCTTTTCTAGTGGGGCATATTCTCAGCCCTGAAGTAGAGGATTCCCACAGAAAACAACCTACAGATATGGACCCAAAATTCAAAATCACAAAAGCCATGAGGTATTCATCCTAAGTATGAGAAGAAAACACAACAAAAAACAGGTTGATATCCCTCCTCCTCCTGAGAAATTCAAATAACGTTATCCCTCAGCAACTTTAAAATAAGAACACCTAAAATGATTGAAGATACAAAATGAAATTGAAAATATGGGAGACAAATTTGATTTATATTATTATATACAGAGTGTATTATATATTACACTATGTAATATAAATCCATAGTGTATAATAGTTTAGAGAACGAAGAGAACTATAGGAAATACTGGCATTATATCTTAAAATTATCTTAAAATGTTGACAAGAAAATACTAGTTGTAAGAACATTACTTCTTTCAAGATATCAGTTAGGATTGCAAATCAGTGGCACCATAGCAACTTGAAAAACGAATGTCCCTATGAGATACAATACATTAACTACTGGGAGTGGGCTTTAGATTGAAATCATGGCCAACACAGATATCCCTTATGATGCATAATCATGTCTTTTATCCAGAAAAGCTAAGAAAATGCCATTTGTAAATTAAATGATATGAAACATCTCAGAAACTGCCAAGCAACACACCTCCTGAAAGCATAAATAGAATACTGCAGAACTGTCTCATAATAAGGCAGTTAAATTCAGAGTGGTTAGAATCATGTCAAAGATACAGGATTCTTTTTGTTTGTTCAATGATAGCAAATTTGGGATAACATCACTGGACCTGAAAGTGAGAAATAATTGCATTTCACGAGTAGAATGTGATATGATGGGAATCGAATGTTATCTCCTTTAGATTTTATCTCAATGAATGAAAAATGAGTGCTATATCAATCACCAAAAACATTCATTTTACCCAAAGATAATGAACTTCATTAAAAATACACACTCCTTTTTTTTTTAATTATTGATGTAGAAGGCCAACATTTTCCTATCTTTGCCAGTTGTTTTTAATGTGGCGTGTTGAGTCCAATAGGCTGTCAGGTGTCAACTTTCTAAAGATCATATTCCATGTGGGAAAATGAGCAGTGCTCTTGTAGCAGAAAGAGAACTGTTTATTCCATGCATTATGTATCGCCTCAGACTTCTTATGAACATAATATCTCTTCACAAGCCCGATAGCTGACTCACTTTTTGCCAAAGTTCCTTTGTCAAGGTAGAATGAAATATAAAAGCTGTCAACTAAATTTTGACATTAATAACTACATGTAGCAAGAGTCATAAATTCCTTTGTTGTGGCTCTGGGTCTAATCTTTTATCTAAACTCTCAGTTCTATTGTAGCTATTCATGGAAGTCTATTTTGCCTGTTTTCATGCAACCTACCATTTAGTGTAATGAGTTCATAATGTAGTTAGTTGAAAAAGACCTTGGGATTTGTCATTGTTCTCTTTGCTGCTGTTCATTCTCCTTTACTAATCTCCTACTGACTGTAAGCCTGGAAGGAGGAACAAGAGAAAAAAGCATACACTAAACCTCTCTCTATAGAATAGTGGTCACCCTGAAAATTTTTGTTGTGATTTCTATAATTTCCTTCTGCAGAAAAAAACAATTTATAGTTTTTAAATGCATATAGTTCAAAACAGAAAAACCATAATAAAAATACCAGATGATATAGCCTTGGAATTTCCAACTTAAACCAGTGAAAATGGCTCTGATGATTTTGAATCAAGAGTTTAAAGATATTATATGAATTTTGAGATGAGAAGTTCAGAGTTGTCACATTTGAACTAAGTACATAAAATATCAAAGTTCACATTAGAAATAAATACTTTTTTACATGCCTTTATATCTCTGTTTACCAACCTTTTCTCATCAAGTTCTGGTAATGTTCAGAAAAAACTATGAGTATTACAGAAATGTTTTTATTTTTTGAATCATGAAATTAAGGTTTGGTTTCTATTTGGGATTTTCCCACATGTGTGTCACTTGTGAAAAATTTCAAGGTCAAAGATAAAAGACAAGCAGTTAAATAGACTGGGAAAAAAATCCTAAAATCTGATTTATGGTTCATTTTCTTTATTTTAGACTTTATTTTATTTAATTCTTTATTTTATACTGACTTATACAGGAAATGAGGAAGCCAAGAAAAACTACTGTAAATTAAAGAGGGGACTGAATATGTATATTTCTTAGGTTTAATTTCTACCCTTTCCAGAGAGTTAATAAACATTCTGCATAAAAAAAAAAAAAATGCTCTCTTAATTTAAAAATTTCTCTGGAGGACAAAAGTAAGAATTTCTTCGGAGGAAAATTATTATTCTCTAAGTAAATTTCAAGCTTAACTTTTAAATTTACTCTGTATTCCCTTCTTAAGTATCTAGAATATTTTATATTTTCTATTGTGGTTGAGTAGACACATAATTTTGGACAAATATTTAAGGTATAACCATAAATAACTAAGCCTATCTGTTTAGAATTATATTAATTCACTGTCTAATTAGTTTAAGAGTAATCATGAATAAACTTTCAATAAATATTTATTAAACATATACTATACTTCATTTATTTAAACCTATCCATGAAAATTTTAAAATGAATTGTGCAAGTGTAAGTAATGTGTCTGTAGATAGGTGTGTAGTCTTATAATTTCAATGAATTATAATGTGTTTTCATGCTAAAAATGTGAACTTATAGGCAAACATCTTCTCTTGGCTCATGGAATTAATCATGTAGGCAATGGAAATGAATTAAGTTCATTTAGAACAAGAGTGAAAGGTCATTGAGTTTGGGACTTAGACAAGAAACTGTCTCTATAATAGATAGGCATGCAATATAATAGGGTATCAAGGACACTTCACAGAAGAATGAAAATTCATTGCTGAAGAGGTGTCTAAGTACAACAAGATGTTAAGAACTAACTGCTGTGCTTTTCTGTCTCAAAAGGTAGTTCCTGTGTAATCAGACATTCTTTACTACTATGCCCCCATCCTGTGAACAAGTGTGGTAATAGTGCAGATAATGGATGAAATCCACTATAGGATATGTACTCCCCTTATATAAGCATGGCTTTAATCGTTTATGGGGCTCAGATCATCTCTGTAAGGTTCATTATGAAATATTAGCAGTGTTCTGTGATTCCCAGCAGGATAGTCAGCCAGTCGCTTCTAGAGCAGAATGTGCTTCCTGCTGGAGTAAGAAGCCCTCCTTTGCTGTCTAATTAGGTATTCATCACAGAAGATGGAAAAAAAAAAATGGAGTGTGAAGGGAGGGTTTTCAGGGCTGCATGAGTTACTTTAATTTCTTTGTAAAATCAGATATTAGAATATCGTCTTCTTGTGTTATTTTCTACTTGTGTTGCAGAATGTTTCACAGGAAGATGTGTGGGCCCAGGTATATGTCAACTTAAACTACACTGTAATGGGACTTGCACTGAAACTATGCACACATAATCCTAGTTTACTTTTAATTTCTAAAGAAAAAGGAATGGGAACATCTGGACATTCTAAAAATGATTAATAGGATTTTATTTCACCTTTTTTCAAAAGACAGGTAATTATTTTATGAATAAAACACAGATAATATACCAACAACTAGCAATCATGGTTATCTTCTGTGACATTAGGAGATAACAACAGACTTTTTGTATTTTGGATGCTGCTGTCTCTAGAAGTTGTAAAGGGCTAGTATAGACTAAAAAGGTGTGTGATGTGCAGGAGTGGGATAGGGTGTAACTGATCCGGGCTTAGGTAGGCAGCTGCCATGCATCACTAATGAGACACTCAGCCAAAGGCTTGCCTGCAACCTGTAAAGCTTCAGATGCTGTATGTAGTTAGAAAGACTGGAATTTCTTTTCGAATTGCTTTACTACGAAGCTATATTTATAAGAATTTAAGCCCTCTACTCATACACATACTCCTAAGATGCCATCATAGTAAAGACCAACAATTTGGTTGCATTTCAGGGAGAAAGGCTCCACTGAAATGAACATTGTGAGGAAACTCAATTTAATGATACCTCGGAGTGTATTCTTGCTTCATATACTGTTTTCATTACAAGGTAAGAACCTATATGAAATTCTAACCTTATTTTATTGTATTTTATTTATTCATTTATTTATTTTAAAAGATTTTATTGTGTTTTAGTCTCTCTTGCAACTGATAAGAAGAGCACTTTGGAGTCATTAGAAGGGATATATACTAAATGACACATGGACCACCTTTTTGAAAATTCGTAGTAAGGTAGATGATTTGGGACTTCGGTTTTCGTTTTTTGAGTCTTCAAATCTTAAAATTTGGATTTTATCATGCTAGGCAACTATACTGGAAGAAACTCTGATTCTAATTTTTTCTTTTCTAAAAGATGATTTGTAGTAGTTTTCTGTATAACTTAAACATTTGAATTTTATAATAAATTAAGAGAAATTGAGTACTTAAATTTTCTTCATGCATGAACTGAAAGGAGAATGGTAAAAACTTGTTTGTAAGAAGGGCTTTGGTTTTTTTTTAGGGCTAAGAATTGTTTTCAGTTATTTTTGATGGCAATTTTATTTATAAATTAATGTTTATAGAATATTCTCATGGGGAAAGCATTTCTTTACATTCACTTGTTAGTTTTTAATCCCTGAAAAGAGCTGTATATTTTGGAGCTTGTAGGGGAAGTGGGAGAAGTTACTGAAATGGAAGACTAGCAAGGCCATGGTCCCCATCTTCCAGTCCTTGTAGTGACTGAAATTCCAAGGAGAAAATGTCATAGAGCATTGAGAACTAGAGGGGAGTTTCAAGATGCACTTGTCCACTACCATCATTTTATTTATGTGTTTGCTAGCTTGCTTAACCTTGGCATTTACTAAATGGTAGGACTGAGACTAAAACTTGGGTCTGTGACTCCAATTTTAGTGCTCCTTTCACTGTATTATGTCTCTCTGGATCTAGGTACCCTGTTCCTTCTATCCAGATTAACAGTCCCTCTAATATTTCACAGGGAATTGGCTGCTTAAAATCCACTAGGAAATGCAAACTAACTCATAGCAAAATTCAGTCTATGTTTTAGAATCTAGGTTAAAATGATCTGTTTAATAACCAGAGCATGAGACCAAGATATCTGAATAATTTTTTCCCCATTCTTATCTCTACGTATTTATCTCTGGCAGGATATATTTGCGGATCATCCATCTTGACGAAAGTATCAAAGTGAGTGTTTCTTGTTCTTTCTGTCCTCTAAAACATAAGGTTAATGGGAATGAGCATAGCTCAGTGGATAAATGTATCTGTTTTTGAAAAAAAATAGATATTTTACAAAGTAAAGGCATGAGATGTGTTCTTTAAAAGCAGTTCCAAAAATTAAAAATTATCAGCCATTCGTTTCCTTATTTATGATGAAAAAATATTTCTTTTTAGTTTAATTACAAAATGAGTTCTTGGTGGTGTCCAATGACTATAGATACTAAGGAGATGTTAATTTCACTTCAGTGATTTATAAAGATATGTTGGGTAAATTCCCCTTTTATATTGTTATTATTAATATACATTGTTTATTATAAATGTGCTCTATCTTACCATAAAGCAATTTTTGATAATAAAACAATAAAATTGTTTTAGCACTAAATAATGAAAATCATTTTTGGACTTAACTGATCTGCTTAACGAAAAGCAGAATTCCATTCATCATTTGATTTTGATAGATCACAATTTGATGTGCTTATTCACATTAACGTTAATCTATGCTTTATGACATGGAAAGGGAGAGAAGTATTATGTTTGGAAAAAGTTTATGTGCTCCTGGCAAATACGTACCTCAGCAGTTTTATGAAGTCATGTGGAGAAAATACCGTGTGTGTCAGCGCTACAATATTACAAGATTTTGTTTATTTCTCTGTCTTGAAGTTCCTTCCTAAAATTCAGTGTACATCAGAGATTGGAGAGATCTGGGGACACTCTTGAATTTTGTAAAATGAGACAGCACCACCACCCAAACGTAACCCCTCCAAGAGGGGAGGGGGACCTTTTAAATGTTAAACCAAGAAAGACCTCTTTGATAAAGTGATGGAAATCAGGAGGAAAACATCAGCTCTCTCCTGGGAAAGGCTTGTTCAGGTTGCCTAGGGGCCTTTGACTATACAAGTTCTTTTTGTTTTCTTCCAGAAACGGGTTTAATGAAAATCGACAGAAAAGAGCTCTTTTAGCAGCACAGGTAGGTTATGCCTCTGATGGAGAGAGGCAGAGAAATAATCCATTCTGCTTTGGGACTCCGCTGTCACTTCAACAATGAGGCCTTTGTGAAGGGGAATAAATGCTAAAAACAAGACAGGAAGGAGAAGAGGCAGAGTAACTTCTCCACTGCTTTTCTGCAACCCTCAAATCCATGCTCCGTTCACATTAACTTTTTGCTCGAGTGTTTTTTTTGCTGTTCACCTCCATTACCTACCGATAGGCTCACAGTGTGTGGGAGATTCAATGTCATTAGCTTGCCAGAAATTTTTAATTGGTTTAAAAATTAAGCGCGATATCAGAGCAATGACAGTCGAACAAACACAAGTAAAAAGGGGCAGAGAAAGGTATACGTGATGCAAAAGGGTGTCGAAGGTGCCCTGGTGTCCTGACAGACAGCTCTGTTAGTGTCTGACAAATCTCAGTGAGAGACACTTAGGGGGAGGCGATCTTTATTTTTGGAGCGTCGTGTAGCCCTGAATCCAAGAAGGCCCTTTTGGCCAGGTCCCCTTCAATAAGGGATGTTGGATAACATAATTGCAATATTTTCAAACTTTGACTGGAATGTTCAAAGAGGTGGTTTAAAAAATATATTTGTCTATAAAAAACAGTTGGGAAAATAGAGAATCCTAACTTAAAGATGCGTGTGGGCAAGTAACATGATGTGGGTATTTATATAACAAATGGCTTATGTATTTAAGGAGGCCTTTGTCAAATTCTGAACTGCAATCCATGCTGCTAGTATTTTCTGGTAAAGGCCTGAATTTTTATATTTTTCGTGTTAATTAAAGAGAAATGAAGAAGATGGATTTGACAGTTTAGAGGACAGAACTAATTTATTCTTATTCACAATAGAATTTTTTTTGTACTTAGACGGGCAAAAGCCTGGAATGGAAACACTTTTTAAAAGTTTTCCTTTAAAAGTGTTTTGTGTACGTAAATACTTATGTATCATGTGAAGTGGTTAAAATGGCTTTTCTCTGAGAAATTTAACTACATGTTTGTCAGTTGACCATGTTATCCACAAGAAGACATCAGCATGACTCTAGTAGAAAATCCAATGTTGAAGAAACTGCATTTTGGAGAGCCCACCAGTGCCAAAATCTGTGAAATATATCCCAAAGTTGTCACATAAAGTGACCTCTGGTTGGGGTTATACTGTTGTCTGTTTAGATATTTCTAGAATTTGTCTCATTTACCCCAACAGAGGTAACTTTGGTTAGTAGGTGAGGAACACACTTACCTTGTCCTCAGTTCCCTTTTAGAGAGAGTGAAGAACAGGCCACCTACACTGGCTCCTCAATGTCCTGCAGCTAGAGAACATGCACCAACATTATGTAATATCTGAACAAGTTTTAAAAGAAGAAACGCTGAAGAAGAAAGGCAGTGAGGTCATAATCTCACACTGCACTGTTTAGGATCTCATCTATCATAAGGCCATTCTTGTCCGCTGATTCACGACTCCTGCTCTAGCAAGACGGAGCATTGGTGGAGAGACATCTGTGCAAGTAAGGGTTCAGATATGCTGATACACAAAGAGCCAAGAAAGGGGAGACACGGACCCCTGCCTGTGGTGTATTTCTGTGCCACACACATTTTTCTCTAGATTTCTCACCTGGAGACGGTTTCTCTGTGCTTCTCACTGTCCTGTGGAGATGTTATCAGCAAGGAGGAAGAATGGGCTGTCACCTTTTTATCGATTATGTAAATGTAGGCACCCACTGCCTGGAATTCTTTTGCATTTGGGTTACATTTCAAAATTGGTGCTCAGGCAGACTAAGGTGCAGCTAATTTATTTGGTGGGGGGTAGAAAAGTGAGACCAGGAAGGAGCAAATCTTAGAGAGTATGTTGAGGAGGGGCTCCGGAGGCTCAGTCTTGGTGGGGGGCCCCCTGAGGAGCTGTGTAGAATTAGTTGTGGAATTGTTTCTCCAAGGAATGGGGGAAGTTGCCCGTACTTATCTACTGATTCCTGTCTCTCCTTGATTGAGGTGTGGCCTTTGGGAGACCTTTTATCCCCAGGGAGGCGTTTTCTGTGGTCTTTCCTACTTGGATTTTGCCCTGAGGCAGAAAAAGAAAGAAACCAGTGCTTGAAGCTGAAGGGTCTTGATGTGCACAGAAACCCAGAGGCAGGTGGGCTGAGAGGATGCGGAGGGAGATTCAAGAGAATCTTTTATAGTTACGGTTCTGAACAGGCTTGGCAGGCAGATTATTCCTATTTGAATAATGCCTAAAATTCAACTCAGTTGGTATTTGTTGACAACATTCAAGAGACGGTGCTAGAGACATAGAATGAATAATGGTACTTATTGCCTAGATACTCAATGCCTCGTGAAGGCAGGCAAGTAAAGAAACTATTTCTGTGCAGCTTGTTCATCGTATCTAAGATGCCATTAATTGCCGTTATTTATATGACTCAAAAACAAAAGTGTTCCCAGTTATAAGTGTAAGATGCCATTATGAGTTCAGGTTGGTTAAAAAAGTAAAAGCTATGTAAGGGTCTTGTGTTAGTATTGGTGAAATGTGGAATGATGCATGAAACTCGTGGTCATTAGGTCGCCAAGGTAACTAGGATGCTTTTGTGGCCAGAAGGCTGGTATGTTGAGCAATTGTCCTTTCCATGGAGGTGTAGCCTGAGTTGAGTCAAAAAAATTATATTTCTAGTCTTGGTCTATTCTTGTCTGATGTATTCAGTTTTTGCCTAATAATTAAATTAGGTAACATTTACAACCCTTGTTACGTACCCAGCTCTACTTTACTCTCTCCATTTCATTGAATACAGTTCTACTCTTATTCCATTTTAGAGATTGGGAACTGAGGCTGCATAGGCTAAACAGTTTGTTCAAGGTTATAAGCCTGTGTGAGGCAGACTTGAAGCCACTATACACTTTTAGTGAGCATCGCAGATAATTCACTGGAGCTGAAGTCAGATTTTGGTGCCCAGGATTATTGGTGGCTGTGCTAGAGGTAGGCAGATGGCTACAGACAAGATAATATTTGCTGTCTTGGGGAATCAAAGTCAGAGACTGTTGTGAGTTTAACTTAATTTGAAGACAGAGGCAAAAGCAGAAAGGAGAGATTGAGCAGTGAGGATGAAACCTGGGAGAAATAAGAACAGGAAACAGTGAACTTGGAGGCATAGTATCAAGCAAGGAGTTTAGAAAGGAGTGTTAAAGTTGAGAGCAAGTGTGGAAGTCCTCTTCTCTGACTTGGAGCAAGTTTGGCTATTAAAAGAAAAACTACTTCGCTGGAAAATACTAAAATAAAACTGTGTGTGGAAAGGAGACTGGGATTTGTTGAGGTAGGACTTTGGACCTGAAGTCACATTCCCTATCACCGCTCTTTTCTTGTCTTCACCCTTTCCAGATTTTCTGACAACATCTGGTACTCAATTTGACAATTACATGGCAGGCTTTGGGAGTGTATGTTCTTCTGATGAACATAGAAATCCTATTTGAAAGGACACTGCTTTGGACCTTATGCTAAATTATCAATGAGTTTGAGTAAAAATCCTTAATTAATTAGTTTCAGTAATCCACAGTTATTTGCTAGTAAGCTCTATTGACTTCCAAAAATCTTAAGGTTTGTCAGGACTGCTTAGATTAATATAAATATCTTTATTGCTAATTCTTTCTATGTGAGGCACTACACCAGAATTTTTACATACATTATTTGAATTTATTGTCATAACTGCACAATTAAGTAGGTACCCATCATTCCCATTTTACAGACAAGGAAAGAAGGTGCTAAGAGGTTAGAAAACTTCTTTTTGCTAAGAGTTAGGGAACTTGTCTAAGAATATGGACTGGAAGACTTAGGACTCTCAACCAGGTTTCTCTGATCCCATAATTCATACTCTTAACCATTACCCTAAAGTGGTGGGAAATCTATAAAAAGATACATTTAATATTCTACGGACTTCAAAGTGTCAGTTCTTTGGAGACTGAGGGGGGACACTCCCTCTGTAGCAGCAGAAGCTTCTGTGGTTGGTGTCCTCACAGATGGCTCTGCAGGCAGTGTGGACGTCCCCGTCTGTTGGTCCATCAGCCCCATGTGTTTTCTCCAGCCCCATCTGTGCTTGGAAATATCAGAGAAGAGCTTCTTCTGTAGGCAAAGCAGTTAGTTAATGTAAAGATTAGAATCCACCGAGGTTCTTTTTCAAGGAGGACAAGGAGTCAGGAGAAGAAAGAGCTCAGAGAGGACAGAGACTCATCAAAGTCAGGTAAGAGGTAAAACCAAACCTTGAGATCCTGTCCTCTAACCACGAAGGGTTCTTCTGGGAGCCTCCTTTGTTGCCTCCAGAAGCCAACAAAATAGAGTCAACAATTCATAATTTCTGTTTCTGTAGCTATTTCCCAGACTTCCTGATTGCTTATTGGGCTTGAATTAAATAATTTAACTGTCTTGAATTCTTATTTCTGTTTTTCAAAGTTGGAAGCAACGTCTTCAAGATATTTCTTCCATGAAGCTATTAATTGGGGTGAGAGCAAAATAAAAGGTCGGTGTCACACCTTTGTTTTTGTATTTGCTTTCTTGAAAGTCCCCTTTGAGGGATATACTGAATTAACTATTGCCATTTAATGCACGGAGGAAGCTGAGCCAGGGTGGTAATAATGGGAACAGTTAAGTTCACTTCATGTAGAAATTTGAATTACGTTTGGAAAGAAGCAGGGTTAAACAATTAAAGTAGGCTGATAAATCTGTGATCAGGAAGTATCTGGGTATCAAACGATTTTTTTCTGCATCATTTCCTGGCTCCTGTTTCCTTGGCCTCCTTATTTTTACTTACCCATTTCCCATTTTCATTAAGCAGAATGCTCATGAGAACTTGAACTTTAATTCAATTTTTTCATTTTACTCAAAATATAGCAATTCCTGGCTAGTTTTGGATTGATAGTTGTTTTCAGGAGAATAAACAGGGCTTGTAGATAAATTTTTGAAGGAGATACATGTGTTTGTCTAGGTGTTTAGGCATTTGTTTATTTATTGTAAAAAGTGTAAGATTGTGATCTAAGATAAAATTTAAAGGGGAAGAAACTTCACTTAAATTTGTGAAAAACATAAATTTTTACCTATATTGATGATCGAAATTGAAACAGCTCATTTTTCCTCAGTTAAGATGTCCTTAGAGACTTGTAGGTGTTTCAGTGTAAAGAGATATTTTAGCTCAGTGGATCTTAAAGGTAGAAAGACAATGGCGTTTTCTAATTCTTGACTTGGGCAGAATTGTGTTTAATCATCTCAGCCAGTTAACTGTCTTCCACGACCTTAACATAGTCCAAAGAGGTACCACTTTGTGGTGACTCGAAGATGTGTTCTCATTCTCTTGATGTGTTACTTAAATTCTTCCTGTTTTAAATTCTTCCTGTTTGAAATTTGCCGATTGCTCCTTGTCCTCTCTCCTTATTAGAGGGAAAGTTTTCACTGTGGTTCATTTGCATTTTCAAAACTTACTCAGAAGCTCATGGTTTCTTGCTTCCTCTTTCAACAGAATCCTTTGGGGCAGTGTTTCTTTCCACGAAAAAGAATATTTTTGGTGATGGCTGGTTTAGATCCCATTAAAATTAAGTATGGGTCAAAAAGAATGTATTATTTTTAATGGAGCCTGAAGATTAATTAACACACACACTTTGAATGAAATGTTTTATTCTTCATTGGGGAGGGTATATGGTATGGGTAGTGCTGTGAATCGTGTTAAGACTGATGATTCACAGACTTGTACCCTTGAGACAAATAATACATTACATATTAATAAAAAAAATGTTTAATTCTTCTTCTCAGAAATGAGAGTTTCTGTTTGGGTTTTTTAAATACTTTGTCTGATTCCCTGAGCTAACAATGGACAGTTCTTTAAGACAGCACTCATTCCTGGAGATGGAACCCTTTGGACGTGCAGCCGAGCCAAACTCTGTCAATGGAATCTTCTGCAGCTTGTTCATTTCTGGTTCTCATCATCTGGGACAGGGATTCCTTACATGGGAACTTGACCTTTCAATTGCTTGAAGGAAGCTAACCTTTGCTCTCAGGGTAGTCTGAGATGTGAAAGCTTGTCTTTCTTATTTCACAGCACACATAATGAAATGAACTAGATAGAGACTCGATGGGCTTAATTCTTTAGCTCATCAAGGCAAGAAGCCCAGGGTTCTGTTTGAATTAATAATGGTTACAGTTAGTCCAAGCTAAATCTTGACATATTATGTTTATAAGAATTGATGCACACCAGAAGATAACTTTTTTTTTTTTTTTTTGTCCTTTAGGTTCTTGTCCTCATGAATGCCTTAACGGAGCTTTCTGTTCTAAGACTGGTACATGTGACTGTCAAATATTTCAGGCACTTGGGACACGGTGCCAGATTGGTAAGTTTCAGGGCTACTTGAGAGAATTATAAGTCAAGGAGAATTTTAAGGTGTAATTGGCTACATCAGTGTTCATGCACTGGGAATTGAGGCAGTCGTATTATGCATTAACTTGTGTCCCTAATTCATTCAGACAATTTAGAAATAATGTAAAAGAAAGTGCATATGTCCACTTTCCCTTCTCACTGATCTCTACTACTTCCTCAGGTTTTTTTTTTTTTTTTCCATTTCATGGATGGATGATATCAGTCCATTAAACCAGGTCCTTACTTGTTTCTGTTTCTGCTTTATAAATTAGACTTATTATTTGGAGCCACTCTTTTTCTTACTTTGAATTAATTGGACATTCTGAATATAAAATAGACACAGTTTTGAGAGTTCTTCAAAGGCAGAGGGTTCTTTAAAACATTTTTAACCACATTGTCTGGGATAGGTTCCTACCTCAGTAAGGATAAATATTAATTTGTTTAATAAGTATTCATGGAGTACCTACTAAATCCCAGACCTGCCACTGGGGATACAATAGTGAGTAATACAGACATGCTTCTGCCCTCTGGGAGGTTACAGTCTAGAAAAAAAAAACAATGCATAAGAGATACATATTCATTATACTTAAACCACATGCTATAAAGGAAAGTACAAGATTCTGTGAAAATCTGCAACGGAGGTAAGGCATACTGTCAGAGAAGACTGAACAATGAATTGCTCTGTTTTTTCCTGAAAAGGACAATGTTGGTCAAGGCTAAAAAATTTAGGTAAAATCACACACACACACACACACACACACACACACACACACACAAAGACAATGATTGTGCCTTATTTCTGTGCTCCCTACAGCAGCGTGCATTAAAATGTTTTATATTGAGTGCTTGGTAAAGGTAATTGATTTCCATATTATTCTAAAGGGAAGGACCTAGAAAGTTAATATAGAATAGAGGGTTATCCACAAAGGGAAGAAGGGAGGTAGTCACAAAGGCAATATGAAATGAAGTTGTATGATTTAAGATGAATATTGTTTGACATTTGGCCAGTTTAAGGCTATGAATTCCTAAATTCCAGCATCCTTTGGATGACTAATGCTCCCTACCCCAAGGTCTCAGACATATAAACATGATCTTTCTTTTGTCATGGTTATTTTTCTCTGTGAATACTATTGAGATATTTTTGAAAGAATTGCAGAGTCTGGAACACTCTACGGCTGCAATTGCAGAGTCTGGAACACTCTACGGCTGCTTATGCAAATATTTAGGGCACTCAGTGGTAACATTTCTTTCTTTTCTATGCCACTGTGTTTGTTTTATCTCTGTTACCTTCTTTTACTGTATCATTTTCCTTACTATTCACTTCTTCTAAACTTCTTCTGGAAGCAAAATTTAAAGACGTTTCTAACACAAAACCTTTCTTCAAAGCAACTTGGAAACCATATTTTCCTTTAGGAGAGTTTAATAGTTTTGAGAACAACTGAAAATTTTATATTGGTTGTTTCTTTCTGCAATATTGACCACCAAAGAAGAAAATATTTATTTTCATGAAAATTGGAATCACCTACCATAACTGAACCTTGCCAGAAACAGGATATAATTTCTTTTATTCAATTAAATATTGTCTTATTTCTTTTCAGTGCCAAACATGGGCAATGGCAGAGATGGGATTTGCAAAACCTGGGGACAGTACCACTTTGAAACTTTTGATGGCATTTACTATTATTTCCCAGGAAACTGTTCTTACATTTTTGCAAAGGACTGTGGTAATTTGGAACCTCAGTACACTGTATGGGTAGGTGATCCTAGGGCATAATTAACTTAAAGATTTTTTTTTCCTGGCAAAGTTTATATTTTTAAAGGTGTGCACAAATGATGGAAAATATATAATAATCATAGTGCAAATACTTGGGGCTCTGACTGGGGAAGAAGAAGGATTCGTTTTTAATGGGATGGACCCAATTTGTAGCTAAATTGAGTCTATCTTATTAAGATGGAGCTTTGGATTGGGAGAAGAAGGATTTGGATCTGTGTGGGAGAGAGTTATAGGTAATGCAAAATGTCTATATTACAATGTCATAATATCACTTCTGGTTCATATCCCCATTATTCAGATTGTATTCAAACATTTTGAAGAGGGCGTGGGTTTGGATGCTAACCAAATTGCTCATACAGATTTCTTTTCTGATGCTACCATTGTGATATTCCCCCGGATTAATTTTTTTTTGAAGGCACCCCTTAGTGTGATCAGAGGCTGGCATTCAGGAAATGGAGTACAGAAGGAAGGCCCAAGGACATAGAGACAGGCACTTACTAGGTTGGTTCATACTGTATAATTGAGTGCAGAGAGATAGTGTTTAGCTGAACTCTTGATTTGGAAGAATTCCTAAGAGACTGCTCAGAATGCAAGCTGCAGAGTGGCTCTAGTTGAAGTAAAAAAGTCAGGACTCTTTCCCTGTCTCACTCTCTTGCCCTGACTTTCTAGCTGTCTCCAAGCAGAGTCATGAGACAGCTGTGCTATCCTGTTCAAAAGCTAGAACTCTCCATAGGCATCATTTGTTGAAACCTCTGTTTTCTTTTTCCCTTCTAACTTAAATTGAAGTTGCCTAGATTCTCCTCTCCTAGGTGGTGCAAATTTTAAAAAGTAGGCTTTGAAGTTTTTTAAGAGCAACAAGAGCCTTGTGACCCAGAAAGGAAATGAGATCTACTGAAAGTTAACTTATGAGGCATAAAGATAAAAAAAAAAATCCTCTGTGTCTTTAGATAGGGAAGTCAGTGGCAAGCATCTTCAGTATTTACAGGGCTCCTGTTTTCAGCCACTTATTGTCTGTTTCTCCTCCACTCTCTCACTGGGTTTATCACTCAAACACCTTCTGACTCCCTCATTGAAATGTTCTTGTCCAGGGTCTCACCCTTCTGAAGAATAAAGTGTCAACTAGATAATCTATCCTTTGATAATAGCACACAATGCTGAACTGTGCTCCCAGAGCTAATTTTGTTTCTACTTGGCTCTGTTTTAGCTGGTGGAATTTTCTTTCTAGGCAACAAATCCATTCATTTTAAATGTCATCTTTCCCCTGATTATGGAAATAGTTCATCCACCTTTCCCTTTCTTTCTTTCTTTCTTTCTTTCGATTTTATTTATTTATTTGAGAGAGAGAGAACACAAGTTGGGGAGGGGGCAGAGAGAAGGGAAAAGTAGACGCCCCGCTAAGCAGGGTGCCAATGTGGGGCTTGATCCCAGGACCCTGAGATCATGACCTGTGCCTAAGGCAGATACTTAACCGACTGAGCTTTCCAGGTGTCCCTGTTCTCACCTTTGATAAATTTAAACCTCTTAACAAGCTACAAGTTATAAGATGACATATAAGTGGTTTTACTCAAAAGTTAGTCTAATCTTTTACAAGAAAATTCTCGTGTGTCTTTTATACTTCTTGAAATAGTTCACTTTTCTTATAGAAAATTTAAAAATTTCAGAGAAGTCTATAAAAATAGTGTTTGAACTACTGCAATATAGACTGCAGCCGATGGCCATTTGGGCTCTCTCCATCCTTTGGCTCATGTAGATAATAAATGCTATAAACATCAGGCTGCATGTATCCCTTCGAATTTGTATTTTTGTATTCTTTGGGTAAATACCTAATAGTGCAATTACTGGGTCATAGGATAGTTCTATTTTTAACTTTTTGGGGACCCTCCATATATTTTCCAGGATATCACTCAGCCATTGGAAAGAATGAAATCTTGCCATTTGCAATGACATGGGTGAAGATAAAGAGTAATATGCTAAGCAAAGTCAGTCAGTTAGAGAAAGCCAGATACCACATGATTCCACTCATATGTGGAATTTGAGAAACAAACAGATGAACATGTGGGAGGGGGGAAAAGAGAGGGAGGGACGCAAATCATAATAGACTCTTAAGGTTAGAGAACAGACTGAGGATTGTTAGAGGAGGGTGGGGGATGGTCTAGAGGGTTGATGGCTAGAGGGTTGATGAGCACTGAGTGTTGTATGTAAGTGAAGAATCACTAAATTCTACTCCTAGAACCAATACTACCATGTATGTTAACTAACTAGAATTTAAATAAAAATTTTAAAATAGAGTTAGCACTGCTAATGGCTCCACATATTTTCTTCTACTCTTTTTTTCTCTGAATTTTAAACACATTTATAATCTTGAAATCCGACTATGTATAATTTTCTGTCTGAGATTTTCACCTGGTAATTATGTTAAGAACTTTCTTCCATGTCAAATATTCTTGAAAAACCAAAATTTTATTAGCTATCTTTGTTCCAATTTATGGAATATTCAAAATCTTTACTTAAGCCCTGTTTTGGAAATTTAGAATTTAAAATATATTTTCAGTCTTTTTTTTTTTTTAAGATTTTATTTATTTATTTGAAAGAGAGAGATAGAGATCACAAGTAGGCAGAGAGGCAGGCAGAGAGAGAAGGGGGAGGAAGCAGGCACCCTGCTAAGCAGAAAGCCCAATGCAGGGCTCAATCCCAGGACCCTGGGATCAGGGTCCGAAGGCAGAGGCTTTAACCCACTGAGCCACCCAAGCACCCCTTTTCAGTCTTTTAATACATACATTGATCAACATCTTTCTGCATATATCCCTTTCTATTCCTGATCATTTTCTTTTTCAATTTAATTTTACTTTTATGAAAATAATACCTGTACATAGTTTTAAAAACTTATCTAAGGCATGTGAAGCAAAAATGTAGCCCCTGCTTGCTTTCACTCCCAACCTTAGCTAAAATCTGTCTCCCTAAGGCAATTGCTTCAACTCCTTAAGCGATTTCTTCTGGCTTTTACATTACATGCCCAAATATGTTATTATTTATTTATCTTTCAAGTTAAGCCTTAGTCATTTCCTACTACAGAAAATGGAATCATCTTTGTTATGTCCCCCTTCCTGCCCCTAACACACACACACACACACACACACACACACACACACACACTCTCCTTCCCTCCTCTTTACAGAGTTGTATTGTCATCTCAGGTTAAATGATATGTGGTTTATTATTGTGATTTACATATTACACATATATGTATGTATATATGAATTCATATAAATATTATTTAGACCTGAGCCCAGTAGTTTATTATGATTTTGTTTCTCCTCTTTGTACATTTTTTTTTAAGATTTTATTTATTTATTTGACAGAGAGAGATCTCAAGTAGATGGAGAGGCAGGCAGAGAGAGAGAGAGAGAGAGAGAGAGAGAGAGAGAGAGAAGTAGGCTCCCTGCTGAGCAGAGAGCCCGATGTGGGACTCGATCCCAGGACCCTGAGACCATGACCTGAGCCGAAGGCAGCGGCTTTAACCCACTGAGCCACCCAGGTGCCCATCTTTGTACATTTGTATAGAGTTATTATCTATACAATTATCCCCTTTTTTTGGTTTGCGACACTTTTATACTCTAATCACTAATTTTTTTTCTTCAAACTCTTTAGCTCCATAAATTTCTTCTCACTGTGGTCAGATATTTATACTTTACTTTTTGAACCCTTGAAATTAACTTTGGAATAGAGTAAGGTAATCTTTCATTCTTCTCCTTTCTTCTCTCCTTGTTTTCTTTATTCTCTTTCTCTTTTTCTCTTCCTCCCTCCCTTCTTCCTTCCTTTCTTCTTCCTTCTCTTCCCTTCCTTTTCTCTTTCTTTCCCTCAACTAAATTTCCCATCAAATTTTGAGAAGTAAACTTTGTCTTTCCTAAAATATTCTTTTATTTTTAGAGCAATTTTATTTTTAGTGAGGTTGTTAGTCACTTTTGCGACCTCTAGGTATTGCATTGTATAGAGCTCCATTTCATGAGTCTCTAACATGACATGGACATGAAAACTACAAATGTGTTTCTTTGTGGTGCTCGACTGTCTTCCTGTCAGAATTAGTTTTTTTCTAGTGCATACCAGGTGTCTTTAAAATAATAAGTCAGTCAGAGAAAGACATATACCATATGATTTCACTCATATGTGGAAATTAAGAAACAAAACAGATGAACATAGAAGAAGGGAAAGAAAAATAGAATAAGATTAAGACAGAGAAGGAGGCAAACCATAAGAGACTCTTAACTATAGGGAACAAACTGAGGGTTGTTGGAGGGGAGGTGGGTGGGGGTGGGGTAATTGGGTAATGGACATTAAGGAGGGCACTTGAAGTCATGAGCATCGGGTGTTGTATGCAACTGATGAATCACTAAATTCTACCTCTGTAGAATTCTACCTCTAAATTCTACTATACTGTATGTGAACTAACTTGAATTTAAATAAAACCTTGAAAGAGAAAAAAAGAATGTTGAGACTCAATATACAAAGATTCAGCTTATTTAAAAAATATGCCAAGGGGTGCCTGGGTGGCTCAGTGGGTTAAAGCCTCTGCCTTCGGCTCAGGTCCTGGTTCCAGGGTCCTGGCATCGAGCCCCACATCGGACTTTCTGCTCAGCGGGAAGCCTGCTTCCTCCTCTCTCTCTGCCTGCCTATCTCTCTGCCTACTTGTGATCTCTGTCAAATAAATAAGTAAAATCTTTTAAAAAATGTTGAATTATCTTGTACTCTAAAAAGTTGATTTTGTTGTCCAATTTCTTTGATAAATCTTTTTTTTTCCTCTTGAAAATCCTAAATGTTTGTAATTTTGTAAAGTGGCATTAGTCTAACATTGCTGTAGAACTGTAAACAGACATTGTGACTCTGGGAACTCAAATGAAGGCCTACATATCTTATTGGTTCCAACACTTTCTATTTTTTCGCCCCTTCAAGGTTCATAATAGCCCTAAGTGCTATGGTTCAGTGTATTCCTGTTACCGGTCAATCAGCTTGTTCTTTTCAGACCAAGAGGAAATTCGTATTTATGGGCATGAAATAAAAAAGGATGGAATCAGGTAAGATATGATCAATGATATAATGAAAATAACACCGAACATGTCATGTTTGAAATTGAATTATGGGGAGTAGAAGAAAGGATTTCTGTCAACCAATAACCTTAAAGTTATATCATACAGACATTAAAATTCAGCAAGCTCTGAGGCCAGTCAGGTGACCAGAACCTAACCAGTTTTACCTCCCTAATGTTTGTGTAGGATACACTTAGGTTTGCACAGGTACAGATGCGATTATAGAAGAGATTCAGGAGAAATCTTCATAGTTCAGCTCTTCAATTATACTTGCCTTCTTTCTTAAATCTTCTCTCTTTCTCTCTTTCTTGCATTTTCCCTTCCCC
>NC_081562.1:38272107-38359106 GCF_022355385.1 Mustela nigripes | reverse complement strand
CCTCTTTCTTCCTCCCTCCCCACTTCCTCTCTCCCTTCTCCCCTCCCCCCCCTTCCTTTCTTCCTCTTTCTTCCTCCCTCCCCACTTCCTCTCT
This sequence comes from Mustela nigripes, assembly GCF_022355385.1. Taxonomy (NCBI): domain Eukaryota; kingdom Metazoa; phylum Chordata; class Mammalia; order Carnivora; family Mustelidae; genus Mustela; species Mustela nigripes. The sequence continues at coordinate 38,359,012 of NC_081562.1, read as the reverse complement.
CCCTTCTCCCCTCCCCCCCTTCCTTTCTTCCTTCGCAGTTACTTAAAGTATAACTAAACCTGTGGAAGTCTTTTCCAAATGCGTACGAATGAGGCTTGGGTGTCACTTGAGACTTTCCGCTAGTATTCTGACCAAGATTCAGAGCCAAGAAATAACTGGCTTTCTTGAATAGATCAGAGAAAGGCCCAGTTTTGCCTTCCTAGCTACCAAGAATAAGGCCTGAGAGTTTGGGGGAAGGCGGTGTTTATTAGTTTGAAGAAAGGTTTTCCATATGTAAGGTTGGAATACTGTGGAATAATCCACCTTCTAATCTAAATAAATATAGAATTAGTCAATTTTAAGATTTCTTGGCTGAGCTATGCCAGAAAAAGTAAAATGTGGGATGGGACAATTCTGTCTGTCATTTAGAATTCATTTGAACCCTGGGGATTCTTGCCAGTCTTACCAACCTGTGTACTTTTTTCTCAGTTTGGACTCCTCAAGAGGCAGCAGGCGATAGCAGGAAGGGTTTTGGATGAAGCACCAGGCAGCCAAGCACTGACCTAGGCTTTATCAGGGTCAGGGGACCCCAAACAGTCTCTCACCTCTCTCAGGCTTATTTTCTTGATCATTTGGGTTCTGTACTTCTCATTTTCTTAGAAAAGAAACCTGTGCCTTTTGAATGGGATAATAATGCAACTGCATATGTATTTTTTGGAGCTGAATTTAAATAGTAATTTAGAATTCCTTATATGGGATTTGGGGTAACACAATGAGCTCTTTAAAAAAAATTATTATGTCTTATAAAACAAAAATACACTTAAAAAAATACCTTTCAAGTAGATTTTCAGGAATACTAACTCTTTGTTAAATCTCATAGAAAATATTTCTTCGAGGATTTCCATTTGTATGAGAGATTCCATTTGTATGATTTGTATGATGGAAGAAGGATGGTTTTCTTATTATTCAGCTAAGTTGCTTATACTAATACTGCACCTGGCCTAGGGCCTAATTCAAAGCAGGTGTTAGAGAAATATTTGCCAAAATCAAATCAAATCAAAAGTGCAAGTCTCTGCAAATTGCATCTTACCTCTCTAGACTTTGGTTCTTTCGCCTGTGAAATGAAGGGTTTTGGTACATATGAATCCATGAATAATTTTCAGCATTAATTTGTACATTCATTTTAGTTTGCATTGTGAATGTTTCCTGACTAGGTTACATGGAGTTTTTCTTAAATTTCTGGTAGATAATGTAATTTTTACTATTATCCTCTATCTCTACTGGCATCTTTTTATGTTATACACAGCTGGATAATCATAGTTAGGCATCTTCTAGTTTCAAAAATTGTGTATTTCATCAAATTTGCTGTGAAAGAATCAAATGATAAATGACCAAAACAAAAAATATCCACAGCAGAACAACTGTATCTCCATACACTTAACATTCTGTAGCAAAGAAATATCTTTATAAAATGTGATTTACTTTTTTCAAGCATAGCTTTTATAAACTTGCAAATTTAAATGACATTACTCATATAGACTTTTACTGTGAATTTAATAGGAATTTCTCATGCTTATAATTTTTAATAAGAAGAAGTTACGGTAATAGCTGCAGTCATATTTGTCCTTCAGGGTAAAGTTTAGTTATTTTTTTATCCTTACAACTAATTCTGCATAAAAAAGTGATTTGCAACCAGCTCTATACAAGTAGTTGCAGATATTTTGAATTGTTTCTTTGGGAATTACCATTTTGTTAATGAGTAAGTTTGATTTTGTAATTTTTATTCCATGGAGCATACTCTTTCTGAAAGGAACTCACTAATTTGAAGTGTTTAATGTATGAACATACTAACTAACCTCCCTCCTCACTCATAGTTTTTAAGTTTCACTTAGCATGGCTATTTTAATAAAAATGATTTTTTCCTTCCATTTTCTTAATTCTTAGTGCCTACTCTTTTCTGTAATTTTCATGGATGGAAGGAGATCAGTGACTTTTCAAAAGCATTTTAGGTGATTTACTTTTAAAATGTCCAGTTGCTTAGTTTTCTTCAAGTCTCTCATTTTTCCCACTTCTTTCTTTGTGAAAAGTGGAAGGACTGGACATTGGAACAGGAATTTAAATATTCAATGTGACTGTTGTTTAAATAGGCTTAATTACATCCAATTAAAAAAAATTGACTTTTACCCCTATGTAATACTGTAGAACAAAGTATTTTATGTTCCTAATAATGTACTTTGAAGCATTAAAAATATAAATTCTAATTAATCATGCCCAGATGTTTTTCTTTTGGAAAACAATGACTTCTGCCATGGGGACATTTTGGAGATAGAAGCTCCTATTTCCTTACAGGCAAGTTTAAAACAAAATTAGACAAAGTCTGAACTCAGTGTTTTTACCTATTTGCACCATTGTTTCTCCTTACTTCAAAATTGTCCAGCATTTTTAGATTATCTTGTACTCTCTAGATAAAAATAAATACATTTAAGCTCTCATTATTCTAAATAGACAAGGTTATCTTCCAGTTTTATAAAATTATTGATATTTAGCAGCAATGTATTTTTTGTCAGTTGAATAAAACATCCAATTATATGCAGAAAATCTTTACCAGTGGGGAAAACAGGCACCAATTTTGGTTGTCTTTTTATTTCGATATTGAATTTTTCCAAAATGTTGAGATTTCCTCTGTAATGGCTGCTTGGGAAATCTAGCGGCATAGTTCATTCAGTAATTTTGAATAATAATGATATTTTATTTACTTCTCAGTCACTTGAAGAAAGAAATTTATCATGTGTAATGAATTCGTCATCATAACTCTTAAATTGCCTTTATTCTATTTTTCAAGTTTAACGTTGCCTCAGACTGTTGGGCAGGTTTTCATTGAGAAACTAGCTGACTACATTTTGGTGAAAACAACCTTTGGTTTTTCATTGGCTTGGGATGGAATATCTGGAATTTACCTCAAACTGTCTCAGGAGCATAAAGGGAAATCGTGTGGTTTATGTGGAAACTACAATGACATTCAATCTGATGATTTTATCATTCAACAAGGTAAGTGCAGTGGAAAAATGTGTGGTACTTCTGTGGTCCTCTTCACTCACTGATCAAGCTATTTGTATCCAGAAGAATGCAACTTATCCCAGGTTGGGTAAAATTAGAAGCTAGCACTTGCCTGCTACAATGATTTTAAGTGAAGACTGAATAGAAACATGTTTGTGAAAAAAAAAAAAAAAAAGAAAAAAGAAATATGTTTGTGTCATTTTCAAAAACCATAAGCTAGTTTACATTTACTAAATTAAGATACAAGTCTTACTCATGTAACAAATATTAAATGAACATTGACTTTGTGTCTGTTGTAGGAGCTTGGGGATACATCAGTGAACAAAACAGACTCCTCCCTTGTCTGGGCTTATCTTTTAGTGATTCAAACCCATTTGAAACAAACTTATCTACCTTTGGACAAAAGATATTTTGCATCTAGTCTTCATAGGAATGAATTCATTGACTGCCAAATAATGATTTTATAAAGATAATAATGTGAACAGAACTTATAAAAGCTGAGTGAAAACTTGGAAAGGTTTTTTTTTTTTTTTAATCATGTATAATGATGTACATACCATCATTTATCTACTTATACTAAGTCATGAAACTAATCTCAGTGTGCCATTAAAAATGGGTTCTCGTTCAATTTAGATACTAGTGTGGAATGGATACAGAATAAGAATCACAGGACACAGTTACAAGTTAGGTCCACATTTCAAGGTCCGATAAAGAATACTGTTCTTAATATCAGCACTCTAGACTGTGAATCTTCCTCCAACGCTTACATGTTGTGTAACTTGAGGGAACTCATTTAATCTCTCTGATGTTCAGTTATTTTCAGCTGTAAAATAGAGATATAATTATTCTGAGTTCATAGTGTTGTCAGTAATAATAACAATATACCTTGATACTATTTATAGTAACAGTTAATATGAACATGTATCTATATTATTCCCAACACTTACATCATCCTGTAAGGTGGCTGGCCTTTTCTTAATTGTACAATGAGAACTCAAGGGGATGTACCCAACACAGCACAGCTTGTAAATGGTATTATCAGGGTTGGATTACAGACCTTACTGACTTCCAATCCCATGCTTAGATGAATGTGTGAGAAACTGACTTAACCTGTAAAAATGCTATGTCATATGTATGTTTTATAGTATACAATTCACAGAGAAGTGTCACCCCATGTGTTTTTAGAGACAGTGAAAGTCCTACTTAGAGGGTGGGTTCTGGAGTCAGATTGTGGGGTTCAAATCCTTCTTTGCCACATATTAAACTTTCTTAGTTTAATGACTTAATAATAGCATGGAGTTGCAAGAATTAACTGAGATAATCCATGTACAATATGTAATCCAGTGTCTGGCACATAATGAATACTGAATACGTTTTAGCTAATTTATAATCATCTCCAGATGTTCTCAAGTAGCCTAGAATGGAGCTAATAGGAAAACATTTGGTTAAAGACATTGTTTTAAGAGGTTCTTGTTAAAATGCAAACATTTTACACAAGATGGATAATGCATCGTCAGGATTAGTTTACTAGCACTGAGAGTACAGAACAGGGTTCCAAGCTGTCGATTTTTCTCCTATGTAAAATGAAGATAATAGTAAAGACCCTGGGAGCTTCCTAACCTTTGAGCATCAAATGAGAAAACGTAAGTGAAAGTGTTCAAAAGTCTGTGAGCACCACATGGATGTACAGTATTGAGATCATCATGAACTAGTGTTTTCATTTGGATATTGAGAATGACAGAATTCATAAACTTGGAGTCTTGAGACTCTATTAGGAAGTAGGGTTTTGGACTCAGGCAGATCAATCAGATGGTTGTTATTGATTTCTTTTTCTTTGGTGTCAGAGCTTCATGAAGAAAATAATACTCAATTCAGTTCTCCGTGTTAGAGTTAGAAAAGACTGTTGCGGGCAACCTCCTCCCGGGTTGTCTGGGGAATATGGTACAGAGGTGAGGCTAGAACAAAGCATCTGCTCTTGCTAGAGGAAGAGGGACTCAGGTAAGGATTTGAGCTGAGGGTCAGACAGGCTTTGATAATCTGGAACATAAAATGGTGAGATGCCTGGGCGGCATGCGGAAGAGTGTTAGCAGATTCTGGGTGGCAGAGGACCGGCAGGCGGCGAGTGGACTGAATTACGATTGAATTGGCAGAAGGCAAGAAGGACCCTGGAAAGTTGGTAGGAAGAGCCTGAAGAGAGAGTTCAGATTTTTCATAGTTTAATTTGGTGCACAGTGTGAAGCAGAGTAATAATAATAAAAAAAAAAAACCAATAACTTGTAAGGATGTGACTGGAACTTGCCCTCCAATTTTCTCCTATTCTAATAATGCAAGAACATGTCTACAGTTGAGCCGTATTACCTTTAGCTTTAGCCGTATTACCTAGCGGTTTTTTGAAACTCAGCCTGTTCTTTGCTGATTAGATAAAACTTCAGAGGCACTGAGGTAGTTTGATTGAAAGCCATTGAACGCACAGTTTCTTAACAGTGATTAAAATTGTATTTCTCCCTGCATTTCTATTCTTCAGGGATGACTTCACAAAGAAATGAGGCTTTTCAGAATTTCCGTGGATATAGAAATATTTTAATTGATTGTCTCAATGAGCTTCTGGTTCCATAATTCATGTTTATAGCTAGCTACACATCAAAATAGATGCCCTGGCTTACTCTTGTTTTTCCCAACATAGTAATTAATAATGCCTCATTTTCACTCTTAGAAAGCATTCCAGTATGCACAAGAAATCACTTTACTTGTAGCATATATTATGTGAAACATTTTTTTTTTAAGATTTTATTTATTTATTTGACAGAGATCACAAGTAGGCAGAGAGGCAGGCAGAGAGAGAGGAGGAAGCAGGCTCCCCGCTGAGCAGAGAGCCCGACGCGGGGCCCGATCCCAGGACCCCGGGATCACGACCTGAGCCGAAAGCAGAGGCTTCAACCCACTGAGCCACCCAGGCGCCCCTATGTGAAACATTTTAAATTTAGTTTTGCAGTCTTCCAGACAACCAATTGATATAGATTTAAAGTCTCATTATAGCCAGCTTTTGGGACTTTTATTATTATGATGTCATAAAAATAGATAAATATGTAGCTATAAACTGGAATTAAAGTGAACTCTAAGGGGCTGTCCAGGTTGTTTAGTTACATTAAAATTTGTGCATAGATATTGAAATCAGTGGGCCTTCAGGTAGTATTTTTGGTCCTACAGACTCTTCAAAAAAGATGTTTTGAAATGAAATGTGACTATAGATTTACTTAAAAGTAACATTGGGGGCGCCTGGGTGTCTCAGTTGGTTGAGCATCTGACTCTTGGTTTCTGCTCAGGTCATGATCTCTGGGTTATGAGATCCAACCCCATGTCAGCTCCCCACTCAACAGGGAGGCTGCTTGGGATTCTCTCTCTCTCTCTCCCCTTCCAGCTCTCTCTCATGAGCATGAACATGGGCTCCCTCTTTTTAAAAAAATAACATCAGATTTCCCCTTTTTTTTTTAAAAAAAAATATATATTAGGGGTACCTGGGTGGCTCAGCTGATTAAGCATCCAACTCTTAATTTCAGCTCAGGTCATGAGCTCAGAGATCTAGCACAGCCTGGAGCTCTGTAATCAGTAGGAAATAAGGTGGAGATTCTCTCTCCCTCTTCCTTTGCCACCCCTCCCCCACAGGAGCTCCCTCTCTCTCTCTCTGTCTTTCTCAAATAAATAAATACACCTTCAAAAAAAAGAGTATATTGGGCCAGGCTGATGCTTTGTTCAGTGGAACATTTCCAGCAATATCAGAGACGATGAGGTGAGCTGGATAAATCTTTAAAAAAAAGATTTTATTTATTCATTTGACGGACAGAGATCACAAGTAGGCAGAGAAGCAGGCAGAGAGTGAGGAGGGAGCAGGTTCCCTGCTCAGCTGAGAGCCCGATGCGGGGCTCGATCCCAGGACCCTGGGATCATGACCTGAGCGGAAGGCAGAGGCTTGAACCCACTGAGCCACCCAGGCGCCCCTAGATTCAACCTTTGGCTGAATGGGGGAGCAGGATTAATTTTCACACAAGGCCCTTAACATGTTCTCAGGCCAGGTGCTAACATGATTGAAACTTGATCTGAAACAGAGAGCCCAGAAAGCTCACCACCAACCATCTGTCTGCCGCTGCCTGAATCTTGCCTCTGCACAGCACTAGGATAGTATGGCGCTTCTTTAACTGTCTTGAGCATGTTTAAAAACACTGTTGATCATATTCAGATGAAATGGATTTACTTTTTGGTCTTCTCTGAGTGTCTTCTCCAGTCTTTCATTGTTTTTGTGGCTGTCTTCTGAAATCTTCACTATATATATATATATATATATTTTATTGTGGTATACCTCAAAAATGGAAACTTGATTTTAGCAAGGTTCTGACTAATCTTAAATATAATGAAAGGGCTGTCAGAAAAATTTCATACCAAACTTTTACTTAACGTTTCTTGGTTTTAGGTGTATTTCCTCCTCTCTACAACACGCTTAGGCTAATGAGAGCTTTACTGGTGTGTATGTTGTACCATTCACTTTCAGTGCCTCTTTATGTTGCTTCAGTGATGTTTGCTTTTTCCCTTCAATGACATGAACTTTTGTTTGGTACTTACACTTTGTTCAATGAAGTATTTTTATACTAAAGTAATGGTATAGTCTGATATCACTGACAATCATTGGTATTTATAAAGGTATTGAATTTAACTTTTTGGCCAAAAAGTATATGTTGATGAGCTGTATTTGTGTAAAGTGATGCTAATACACACATATATATTTTGTGTATGTGTGTGTGAAATAGAGGACTATACAGAAGACATTGCTATGTTTGCAAATAGCTGGTCGGTGCAAATTCCTGATGACACCAAATGTGTACCGATGCCTTCAGACTTTCCAAATCCATGCTCCAGCGGAATGCCAGCATTTGAGGTAAATTTGATGTGGCAACCCTGGGCTTGTTGGATATCATACATATACATTGTATTTGCATATTGAATATTAAGCAGTTTTGTACAAACAGGACATAATTAAACCCGGTAAAATTCAGGTAATGTAACTGCAACAGGAATAACTTGAAGATAGTTCAGACATTGTGAACATAATGAGTTTCTTGAGAGCAGTATTCTTTGTGCAAATATGTAGTTAGAAAAATGGTGGTTAAAACCAATAAGGATAAATCACCTTCCCTTTCCTGGTAAGAAGGGAAGGCCCTGCGAATAGATCAGTAGAAAAAATGAGAGTACACTTGTATCATTAAATATGTTCTGCTGACTGCCATCCTCTTCCACACAGGCCATCTTCTTCAAGTGTCAGATTTTGTTGCAGTTCCCATTTCTGAGCTGCCATGAGTATATTGATCCGTATCTGTATATTGCCAGCTGTGTTAATGATCTTTGCAAGTAAGTGAAATAATTAGTATTTGTAATTGAATTCTCTTTGTCCAAAAAGAAGAGCAAACACCACTTCTCTAACGTAGTCCTCTCAGCAGTTCACAAAGTATAATGGAAATGTAAAACATAAACCATACTAACAACTGTTAAAAGCTTGCTGGATAATAAGAAGTACAGACTAAATGGTTTATAGAAGCAGCATGAGCAGAACACAGCAATTCTTCAATGGTTTGTTCCACTGTTGCCTTATGGGAGTTTAGAGATGTCAATAAATTCTTTCAAAATAATGTTTTGAAATGCACAAAATCAGACACACAAAAAACTATATTGAAATAGAGTTATCAAAATAGTAAAAGAAATGAATTTATGATATATATGTATTTTTTAGATAATTCTTTTTTTAAAAAAAGATTTTATTTATTTATTTGACAGAGAGAGATCACAAGTAGGCAGAGAGGTAAGCAGAGAGAGAGAGAGGAGGAAGCAGGCTCCCTGCCGAGCAGGGAGCCCAATGTGGGACTTGATCCCAGGACCCTGAGATCATGACCTGAGCTGAAGGCAGAGGCTTAACCCACTGAGCCATGGGCGCCCGATATATATGTTTTTTATATGCCTTTCAAGTCTAACTCTAACTACTATAATATATTATTTGCCCCAGGGGTACAAGTCTGTGAATCATCAGGCTTACACACTTCACAGCACTCACCATAGCACATACCCTCCCCCGTGTCCATAACCCACCACCCTATCCTTATCCTCCCATCTCCCAGCAATCCTGTTTGTTTCATGATATTAAGAGTCTCTAATGGTTTGTCTCCCTCCTGATCCCATCTTGTTTCATTTTTTCCCTCCCTACCCCCCAACAACCCCTCACCCTGCCTTTCAAATTCCTCATATCAGATCATATAATTGTCTTTCTCTGACTGGTTTATTTTGCTGAGCATAAATGGCAAGATTTCATTTTTTTTTTTTAATTTGGAAATATTTATTTATTTATTTATTTAAATTTGATTTTTTATTTTTAATAAACATATATTTTATACCCAGGGGTACAGGTCTGTGAATCACCAGGTTTACACACTTCACAGCACTCACCAAAGCACATACCCTCCCCAAAGTCCATAATCCCACCCCCTTCTCCCAAACCCCCTCCCCCCAGCAACCCTCAGTTTGTTTTGTGAGATTAAGAGTCACTTATGGTTTGTCTCCCTCCCAATCCCATCTTGTTTCATTTATTCTTCTCGTACCCACTTAAGCCCCCATGTTGCATCACAACTTCCTCATATCAGGGAGATCATATGATAGTTGTCTTTCTCTGCTTGACTTATTTCACTAAGCATGATACACTCTAGTTCCATCCATGTTGTCGCAAATGGCAAGATTTCATTTCTTTTGATGGCTGCATAGTATTCCATTGTGTATATATACCACATCTTCTTGATCCATTCATCTGTTGATGGACATCTAGGTTCTTTCCATAGTTTGGCTATTGTGGACATGGCTGCTATAAACATTCGGGTGCACGTGCACCTTTGGATCACTACGTTTGTATCTTTAGGGTAAATACCCAACAGTGCAATTGCTGGGTCATAGGGCAGTTCTATTTTCAACATTTTGAGGAACCTCCATGCTGTTTTCCAGAGTGGCTGCACCAGCTTGCATTCCCACCAACAGTGTAGGAGGGTTCCCCTTTCTCCGCATCCTCGCCAGCATCTGTCATTTCCTGACTTGTTGATTTTAGCCATTCTGACTGGTGTGAGGTGATATCGCATTGTGGTTTTGATTTGTATTTCCCTGATGCTGAGTGATATGGAGCACTTTTTCATGTGTCTGTTGGCCATCTGGATGTCTTCTTTGCAGAAATGTCTGTTCATGTCCTCTGCCCATTTCTTGATTGGATTATTTGTTCTTTGGGTGTTGAGTTTGCCAAGTTCTTTATAGATTCTGGACACTAGTCCTTTATCTGATAGGTCGTTTGCAAATATCTTCTCCCATTCTGTCAGTTGTCTTTTGATTTTGTTAATTGTTTCCTTTGCTGTGCAAAAGCTTTTGATCTTGATGAAATCCCAAGAGTTCATTTTTGCCCTTGCTTCCCTTGCCTTTGGCGTTGTTCCTAGGAAGATGTTGCTGTGGCTGAGGTCGAAGAGGTTGCTGCCTGTGCTCTCCTCAAGGATTTTGATGGATTCCTTTCGCACATTGAGGTCCTTCATCCATTTTGAGTCTATTTTTGTGTGTGGTGTAAGGAAATGGTCCAATTTCATTTTTTTGCATGTGGCTGTCCAATTTTCCCAGCACCATTTATTGAAGAGGCTGTCTTTTTTCCATTGGACATTCTTCCTTGCTTTGTCGAAGATTAGTTGACCATAGAGTTGAGGGTCTATTTCTGGGCTCTCTATTCTGTTCCATTGATCTATGTGTCTGTGTTTGTGCCAGTACCATACTGTCTTGATGATGACAGCTTTGTAATAGAGCTTGAAGTCTGGAATTGTGATGCCACCAACGTTGGCTTTCTTTTTCAATATCCCTTTTGCTATTCGAGGTCTTTTCTGGTTCCATATAAATTTTAGAATTATTTGTTCCATTTCTTTGAAAAAGATAGATGGTACTTTGATAGGAATTGCATTAAATGTGTAGATTGCTTTAGGTAGCATAGACATTTTCACAATATTTATTCTTCCAATCCAGGAGCATGGAACATTTTTCCATTTCTTTGTGTCTTCCTCAATTTCTTTCATGAGTACTTTATAGTTTTCTGAGTGTAGATTCTGTGTCTCTTTGGTTGGGTTTATTCCTAGGTATCTTATGGTTTTGGGTGCAATTGTAAATGGGATTGACTCCTTAATTTCTCTTTCTTCTGTCTTGCTGTTGGTGTAGAGATATGCAACTGATTTCTGTGCATTGATTTTATATCCTGACACTTTACTGAATTCCTGTATAAGTTCTAGCAGTTTTGGAGTGGAGTCTTTTGGGTTTTCCACATATAGTATCATATCATCTGCGAAGAGTGATAATTTGACTTCTTCTTTGCCGATTTGGATGCCTTTAATTTCCTTTTGTTTTCTGATTGCTGAGGCTAGGACCTCTAGTACTATGTTGACTAGCAGTGGTGATAATGGACATCCCTGCCGTGTTCCTGACCTTAGCGGAAAAGCTTTCAGTTTTTCTCCATTGAGAATAATATTTGCGGTGGGTTTTTCATAGATGGCTTTGATGATATTGAGGTATGTGCCCTCTATCCCTACACTTTGAAGAGTTTTGATCAGAAAGGGATGCTGTACTTTGTCAAATGCTTTTTCAGCATCTATTGAGAGTATCATATGGTTCTTGTTCTTTCTTTTATTGATGTGTTGTATCACATTGACTGATTTGTGGATGTTGAACCAACCTTGCAGCCCTGGAATAAATCCCACTTGGTCATGGTGAATAATCTTTTTAATGTACTGTTGAATCCTATTGGCTAGTATTTTGTTGAGTATTTTCGCATCTGTGTTCATAAGGATATTGGTCTATAGCTCTCTTTTTTGGTGGGATCCTTGTCTGGTTTGGGGATCAAGGTGATGCTGGCCTCATAAAATGAGTTTGGAAGTTTTCCTTCCATTTCTATTTTTTGGAACAGTTTCAGGAGAATAGGAATTAGTTCTTCTTTAAATGTTTGGTAGAATTCCCCCGGGAAGCCGTCTGGCCCTGGGCTTTTGTTTGTTTGGAGATTTTTAATGACTGTTTCAATCTCCTTACTGGTTATGGGTCTGTTCAGGCTTTCTATTTCTTCCTGGTTCAGTTGTGGTAGTTTATATGCTTCTAGGAATGCATCCATTTCTTCCAGATTGTCAAATTTGTTGGCGTAGAGTTGCTCATAGTATGTTCTTATAATAGTTTGTATTTCTTTGGTGTTAGTTGTGATCTCTCCTCTTTCATTCATGATTTTATTTATTTGGGTCCTTTCTCTTTTCTTTTTGATAAGTCGGGCCAGGGGTTTATCAATTTTATTAATTCTTTCAAAGAACTAGCTCCTACTTTCGTTGATTTGTTCTATTGTTTTTTTGGTTTCTATTTCATTGATTTCTGCTCTGATCTTTATGATTTCTCTTCTGCTGGGCTTAGGGTTTCTTTCTTGTTCTTTCTCCAGCTCCTTTAGGTGTAGGGTTAGGTTGTGTACCTGAGACCTTTCTTGTTTCTTGAGAAAGGCTTGTACCGCTATATATTTTCCTCTCAGGACTGCCTTTGTTGTGTCCCACAGATTTTGAACCGTTGTATTTTCATTATCATTTGTTTCCATGATTTTTTTCAATTCTTCTTTAATTTCCTGGTTGACCCATTCATTCTTTAGAAGGATGCTGTTTAGTCTCCATGTATTTGGGTTCTTTTCAAACTTCCTTTTGTGGTTGAGTTCTAGCTTTAGAGCATTGTGGTCTGAAAATATGCAGGGAATGATCCCAAGGATTTCATTTCTTTTGATGGCTGCATAGTTATCCATAGTTATCCTATATATATATATATATATATATATATATATATATATATATACACACTACATATTCTTTATCCATTCATCTGTCAATGGATATCTAGGCTCTTTCCATAGTTTGACTATTGTGGACATTACTGCTATAAACATTGGTATGCACATGCCCCTTTGGATCACTACATTTGTAACTTTGGGGTAAAAATACAGTAGTGAGATTGCTGGGTTGTAGGGTGACTCTATTTTCAACTTTATGAGGAACCTCCATGCTGTCTTCCAGAGTGGCCGCACCAGCTTGCATTCCCACCAACAGTGTAGGAGGGTTCCCCTTTCTGCACATCTATGCCTGCATCTGTCATTTCCTGACTTGTTAATTTTAGCCATTCTGACTTGTGTGAGGTGGTATCTCATTGTGGTTTTGATCTGTATTTCCCTGATGCCAAGTGATGTTGAGTATATTTCTTCATGTGTCTATTGGCCATTTGGTTGTCTCCTTTCAGAAATGTCTGTTCATGTCTTCTGTCCTTTTCTTGATTGGATTATTTGTTCTTTGGGTGTTGAGTTTGCTAAGTTCTTTATAGATTTTGGATACCAGCCCTTTATCTGATATTTCATTTGTGAATATCTTCTCCCATTCTGTCAGTTGTCTTTTGGTTTTCTTGACTGTTTCCTTTGCTGTGCAAAAGCTTTTGATCTTGATGAAGTCCCAATAGTTCATTTTTGCCCTTGTTTCCCTTGCCTTTGGTGATGTGTCTAGGAGGAAGTTGCTGCAGCTGAGGTCGAAGAGGTTGCTACCTGTGTTCTCCTCAAGGATTTTGATGGATTCCTAGCTCTCATTGAGGTCTTTCATCCATTTTGAGTCTATTTTTGTGTGTGGTGTAAGGATATAGTCCAGTTTCATTGTTCTGCATGTGGCTGTCCAATTTTCCCAACACCATTTGTTGAAGAGACTGTCTTATTCCCATTGGACATTCTTCCTTGCTTTGTAGAAGATTAGTTGACCATAGAGTTGAGGGTCTATTTCTGGGCTCTCTATTCTGTTCCATTGATCTATGTGTCTGTTTTTGTGCCAGTACCATACTGTCTTGATGATGACAACGTTGTAATTGAGCTTGAAGCCCACCATTGTGATGCCTCTTGCTTTGTTTTTCTTTTTCAACATTGCTTTGGCTATTTGGGATCTTTTCTGGTTCCATAGAAATCTTAGGATTATTTGTTCTATTTCTGAGAAAAAAATTGATGGTATTTTGATAGGGATTGCATTAAATGTATAGATTGCTCTAGGTAGCATAGACTTTTTAACAATATTTCTTCTTCCAATCCATGAGCTTGGAAGGTTTTTCCATTTCTTTGTTTCTTCCTCAATTTCTTTCATGAGTATTCTATAATTTTCTGAGTATAGTTTCTTTGCCTCTTTGGTTATATTTATTTCTAGGTATCTTATGGTTTTGGATGTAATTGTAAATGGAATTGACCCCTTATCATAAAAACCATCTATGAAAGACCCACAGAGAGTATCATTCTCATAGGGGAAAAACTGAGAGCTTTTCCCCTCAGGTACACCAGGGATGTCCACTGTCACCACTGCTATTCCACATAGCACTGGAAGTCCTAGCCTCAGCAATCAGACAACAAAAAGAAATAAAAAGCATCCAAATCAGCAAAGAAGAAGTCAAATTCTCGTTCTTAGCAGATGGTATGATACTTTATGAAGAACACCCAAAGATTCCACCCCCAAACTCCTAAAACTCATATAAGAATTCAGTGAAGTAGCAGGATATAAAATCAATGTACAGAATCAGTTGAATTTCTATACACCAACAACAAGACAGAAGAAAGAGAAATCAACTGATTTCTTAAGTGGTGTGTTGGAGGTGAAGAGGCTGGGTTTGGCGGCAGAGCAGCCATGCAATACCAAAGAAAGTTGTTGTGTTATAAATCAAGTGAGTGGGCCTTTATTAAATAGAAGTGAGAAGCTACCAGAGTTAGCCTTTTATGTGTCTCAATATTTCACCCAGGACTAGTCTTCATTACATCCCTTCTCCCCTAAAGGAAGTTCTCTTCATTTCATATTTACTTATTTGTCAGAAAGAGAGAACAGGCAGGGAGAGCAGCAGGCAGAGCAGGCAGAGAGAGAAGCAGGCTCTCTGCTCAGCCACCCAGGCGTCCCTTCATTTCTTATATTACAGGATGACACCACTAAGTTCCTGTATCAGGAGAACAGAATTGTGAATCTGCTGAACACAGATTAATTTCCTGCTTACATTATTATAGTATTTTGGATTCAATTCAACACACATTTGCTCAGCAGCAATTCTGAGCTGAGCATCGTGCCACATCTTGGAGAAACAGAAACAGCTTAGACATGGACCCTGTCCTAGGAACTCGCATTCTAATGGGGGAGAAACAGGTCACATGTTCTAAATGTGGTGTACGGTGGCTGTGGAGGAGAGAATTCCTGGCTTTGTCAGGAAACGCCTACCACAGCTCCACAAAGGAGATGACATCTGAGTTGGAATTGAGAGGATGATATAATAACAATCTTTTAACATATGCCCTCCTATTTCTGTTTTAAGAATGATAAACTTACCCTCAGTTTGTTCTCTATACTTAATAGTCTCTTATGGTTTGTCTCCCTTTCTTTTTTTTTTTTCTTTCCTTATGGACGGGAGGTGGGTAGGGGATGGGCTAAATGGGTGGTGGGCATTAAGGATGGGCAATGGGCACTAAGAATGGACACTTGTTGGAATGAGCCCTGAGTTTTATATGTAAATGATGATATCCTTAATTCCGCTCCTGAAACCAATTTTACACTGTATGTTAACCATCTAGAATTTAAATAAAAATTTGAAACAAACATTGGTAAACCTAGCAGCAAGGAAATGCTTCTAACTTTGCCATTCCAAAGTTAATTGATTTAAAACAATTATTATGTCACGCTCATTTTCATTATTAAAGTGAATATCCAAAATGGAGCAAA
Source organism: Mustela nigripes (assembly GCF_022355385.1). Classification (NCBI taxonomy): domain Eukaryota; kingdom Metazoa; phylum Chordata; class Mammalia; order Carnivora; family Mustelidae; genus Mustela; species Mustela nigripes. Next base: position 38,343,146 of record NC_081562.1, on the reverse strand, counting down.
TAAGCTCATTTTCCACTCAGTAAATTAGAATGATAATTTCTTTCTTGCCCAGTTATGAATTTTCGCGTGATGCCATATGTTACGGGCTTGGCGTGGATCCTGGAGTAAACATAGATACTTAAGAAATGGCAGCTATTTTAATAGTAGTTGCAAGGGTCTGGGAAACCAGTATTCAGATACTTTGTTAACATTCTCTTTCTTTTTTTCCCCCATTTTCTTCAAAACAATTTTATTGGATAAATGTCTATATTATAATCCCATTTCTTTTTTTAAGTGTTATTTATTTATTTATGTTAGTTACCATAGAGTTCATCATTAGCTTTTTCTTCTTTTTTAAGACTTTATTTTATTTTATTTTATTTTGGCAGAGAGAGGCATGGCGAGAGAGGGAACACAAGCAGGGAGAGTGGGAGAGGAGAACAGGCTTCCCACAGAGCCGGGAGTCCTACACGGGCTCAATCCCAGGATCCCGGGATCATGACCTGAGCCAAGGCAGAAGCTTAAGGACTGAGCCATCCAGGCGCCCCTACATCATTAGTTTTTGATGTAGTGTTCCCTTTGTTAACTGTCAAAGCCTCTGTTAATTATAGAAAATAAGACACATCTTTAAACATAAATCAGAAACTTCCTATCTTTCTAGGAATTCAACAATTTTAGCCTACCCACTTTTTTTTTTTTTTGCAAAGTATTTTTTTTTAATATAATTTTTTCTTTTTTATAAACATATATTTTTATCCCCAGGGGTACAGGTCTGTGAATCACCAGGTTTACACACTTGGTGAGTGCTGTGAAGTGTGTAGCCTACCCACTTTTTTAGAGAATTTTCTTGTTTGGAGGTTTAGAATATTTTCTGAGCTTCTGAAGTTTATATGCTCTGCCCTTTTTTTCCCTCTAAAGCTCAGTTAATTGGACTCAATAAGCTACGTGACTCCAATTACAGTAGCACAGGAGAAGTGCAATTTGAGATACTTGGCTTTTACAACAGAGATACTGAAAATGCTAGGGTTCACAAAATACATTCTTAAGGTCATTATCTTGTAAGATGTTTAACTATTCAATTTTGAATTTGAATTGGGTTGAGAAACAAGTCTACTCCCTTATTACCAACTCTGCTCATTTTATAGATGTTGTGTTAACCTGCTGTGGGAATTGACAGACCACTTATATTTGTTCGTGGGGCTTCTAGAGTGATTATAAGAAAACAATGAAGGATTATTTACTCTTGGAAAATATTATAAAAGTAACTAGCTTTAGCAACTTAAACTTGAAAGAATTAAAAATAAAGAACAAAAAAGGAATAAAAATCTTTTAAATCTTAAGTTCAGTGCTATTTATTCCATCTTTCAAAACTGCTGTTTTATTAGTACTAGTTTTATTCCAGCATATATACTACTTACAACATCATATCTTAGAAATAATTTTCATGTTTGATGTTTTTATATATGCATCAAATTCGATATATACATCATATTTGGTGCTTTTATATATTTTATATTTATATATTTAGTATATATAAATATATATTATATAATTTATATTTAAATATAATATATTTATATTTATATTTAAATATAATATATTTATTTAAATATATTTAAATATAATTTATATTTATATAATATATTTATATATTTTATATTTATAGATGTAAATACATAAATAAAAATTTATTTCTATTAATTAATAGGATTTTATAAGGTCTAGGATGCTTGTTGTGGGAGCAAAGTAATACATACAAAGATTCAGGGTAGAATGTCATAATTAAAATAGGAAATTTTTTCGCTACAGGTGCTCTTTTAAATCAAAAGAAAAGTGGTCAAATTATTAAAATAGTTTGATGAGGACAACTTACCCAGGCCCTTTTAAGCTGGGATCTCATGCTGATATGTTTTCTGCATTATTGTATATGATATGTGCATACTGACATCAGTTTATACTAGAATATTCACCATGCAATCAGCATTTCTAGAGATCAGGAGCTCAAAGGCTTGGTTTCTGCCAATATTTCCAGTGTGACTGTGGTTCTGTCTTTTCACTCTCCAGAACTGATGATGATGAAACCTATTGCCGAGCAGCCACTGAGTATGCCAGAGCCTGTTCCCATGCTGGCTACCCTATTCAAGACTGGAGAGATGACTTTCCAGCATGTAGTAGGTTTTTTTTTAATTTCCTAAACCCTGTGTATTTTTGTTAATGTCAGGTTTTTCCTAGCACTTAATGCTAATGGTTTGTCAGGATTTGTCATTGTCACACTAACAGTGGTAAACTTGGATACTTTTTGAAACACTGTACTTTCTTGGAAAGAGAGGTGAGTATATTTGATTGACAGCTCCTGTGTTTGCCCATTTTAGCTGATAAATGTGATGATAGCTTCGTCCACCGGGATTGTATCAGTTGTTGCCCACCAACCTGCACATTCGAGAAACAGTGTCTCGGGAGCAATCTCCATTGTCTTGATGGATGTTACTGCGCGGATGGTAAGCACTTCATGCAAGAAATGATGTCTGTACTCAGGGAATCCAGAATCCAGTGATCTAAGATTCCTATCATAATGTTACAGTCTCAGGACATTAGGGCTGTTGCAGTCTTCTCCCCTTGTAGGATCTGGCCCCAAAGTGACTAGGAAGGATGGATGCTTTTCTACTTTGTACATTTCCCAAGAGATTTGCAATCCAAAGTCCTGAAGTTAGCCATGACGAATCTTTTGTTCTTGGATATTTAAGGACATTTAATAATTTGTATATTTTCATATTTTGAAGATAAAAGTAAGTTCAAAAAAAGCTTCGCATGCTGGCAGTATAAAATTTTAGTCCTGATGCAGTTTTAATATTTGAAATTAGAAGTAACATAGCAAGTGATACAGGTGAGATTTAAAATTAGGAATGACTGCTCTACTGATAGACCTTAACCAAGAACACTGAGAATTTATTCAAACACTTTGAGTTTTACAGATTAAAAAAAATATAGAATCCCAGAGATGTTAAGTGTTTTTCCTAACTTAACATGAGCAAGGACTACTTGGAATCAGATCTGTTGACCTCAGTCCTTTGGTCTGTCAGTTCTACTCAAAGCATAATCTTTAGACCAACTCGAGGCCTGAGCTGTTTGTTACCAATGATACAATAAAGAGTTTGAACCAGAATAATAATCAATGTGCCAAAATATAAGCCAATGCTTCCTTCACCTAGGAATTCTTATTCTGAAAAAAGGTCAGCCGAATGAAACATGTGCTCAGTAACATGGTTGACTTACATTCTGGCTCAACCATCTTTCCTCATGAGAGAGGCAGCAAAGGCTGGCCATCTGCCCTGGTCCTCTGAGTATGAGGACCTGGCTTTTTAATATCAGTGTGACAGTAGTGGAAGTCTCTCATTCTGATATGAACAAAAGTTAAATCAAGAATATGTGTTCACTCTCCTTCCTCCCCCTTCTCTCGAAAGCAAGGAAATACTGTCTAGTTGCCTTTATTCTGTAGAGCAAAACTTGAGTTTTTGAGGGCAAATCATGGGATAAAAAAGTTGAAAGTCACCAAAATAGACCCTTAGGACATAGCTACTGATTGAGTTAGGACCAGGTTGTCAGTAACCTCTTTACAAGTAAAATAAATAAATAAATAAATAAATAAATAAATTTTATTTTAAGCACCTGGTCTAAACAGGTGTTCAATAAAAGTTGATTGGATTATTGTGTTAAAAATACACATTTTTGTTATTTCTTTTAAGAATTTGATACATATTTTTCTTAAATAGGCCTCATAATGGACAATGGGACTTGCATCTCCTTGGAAAACTGCCCGTGTAGTTTTCATGGATTAGCTTACTCAGTTGGTTCAAAAATTGAACAAGAATGTACTGAATGGTATGTGATTAATGTGCAACCAGTAATTTCTGTGCACCTGGCTAGTTGGTATCTTTACCATGATATATGTTTCAAGAAGCATACTTGTTACAGATTTTCTTCCAAAAATTCCAAGACATGGTTTGCATCTTATTAAAGTCTGTATCGGAGTGAGGCACGGGGTCATACAGATTTTCACATTTTAAAGATGAAAGCAAGTTCAAAAAAAAGTTGGAAAAAATGTAGAAAATCTACCACTTCTTTTATAATCTAATTCTTCTCCCTTCCCTTGGCCATAATTCCATCAAATCATATAGCCATGTCAGACGCCTGTCTGTTGCATTTTCTTTTCATTTATAACTAGGACTTTGGATATACTTTTCCTATTAGAATCTGACGGTGCTCCTGGCCTTCTCTATTTGGTACTTGAAAAAGTGATGCTCTGTATTGCCAATCCTTGGCCATGGTGACATACATTTAGAATTTCTTATTACATCAGATAATTAAGACTATTCTAGGAAAGCATTGAATCCCTCCAGGGAAGTCTTCCAAAGAAACAGGTATAAATGTCATCAGGCCTTTTTCCTGTTGCTGTCAGTGTAATATAAGTGACATGCAGGTAGATAACTAATCGTGTTCTTAGACACTCATTTAAGCTCCTGCCTGTCAGATACTGCTTCTCTCCTTCTCTCCTTAAACTCTTTTTGCTCACAGAAGGCAGAATTTATTTTACAGAAGAGGACATCTTGTCTCTTTAATGTCTGATGATCCTCAAAAGAGACTTTCTTAATTTCTAATAGATGAGATAATGTATTACCTCTTTATGAATGTTTCCCTAATAATATAGGTAAATACTTTTCGTGTGTGACTTTTTTAAGTCTAAGCTATGAGAGAGAGAAGGACATAAAACAGAAGTTCTCTGCATAGGACTTTTGTTCCTGACCATTCTGTATTCCCTTTGTATCATCTTTACTGATTTAAATATGACACACAATAAATAATATTAGGTACTGGCTAGTCCAAATTTATCAGTTAATTGAACTTCTGTCGATATATTTTTCAAGTCAGATTATTATGAACCTATAAACATTGTATGTTTTGATACATTAATCAGTACATTGATGCAAACGCTAATACAGTTTCTCTATATAAGTAATTAATAATCTTATAATTTCATTTAGTGTATGTGTTGGTGGTGTTTGGAACTGCACTGAACATGACTGTCCAGGTAAACCTTTTAAAATGTTTTTAAAGAAAAATTCTCATTTTCTGTAAATTGAAGGAAGATAGCAATGATTTTCATGAGGTCATCTCATATATAACAAGAGATGTAACAATCAATAAATCCAGATATTCAGAGCATAAATGGAAAATTGAATAAAAGAGGGCTTTGAGCGGGAAACTGGTAAAAGTTTATTGAAGTAGTATAAATTACAGAACCTAAAAATTACATGGAAGAGCTGTCATTCAATAAATTTTAAGTTAAATTTAATAACATAACCTAGTAAGTTCATCAATCTAGTACATTTTAGATACCTTAGCTGTTCTTTTTAATACATGATTATTTACCCAAAGTCAGCTTACTGCCTTTTTTTTTTAAAGATTTTATTTATTTATTTGATAGACAGAGATCACAAGTAGGCAGAGAGGCAGGCAGAGAGAGAGAGGAGGAAGTAGGCTCCCTGCTCAGCAGAGAGTCCGATGCTGGGCTTGATCCCAGGACCCTGGGACCATGACCTGAGCTGAAGGCAGAGGCTTTAACCCACTGAGCCACCCAGGTGCCCCAGCTTACTGCTTTTTAACAATTTCTTTCTCCACCTTCTCCTTCTCTCTCTCTTTATTCTTTTTGTCTTTTCTTATTTTTATGATTTTTTTTTTTTTTGGTAGTTCAATGCTCCGTTGTGGGTGATTCTCATTTTACAACGTTTGATGGTCGACATTATTCTTTTATTGGAATGTGCCAATACATTCTTGTGAAAGGAACTGGAAAAGATAAATTCACAATTACTTTACAGAAAGCTCACTGTGAACAGGTAGGAGCATCTCAAAATGGCCAGAGGAATGTCCTTTATTTTGTTTTGTTTTGGACTCAAGCTTCATTTTAGGTGAAGAGGGATCATATGAATAAATAGTTATTTTCTTCAAAAATAATTATTAAGATGTATCATTATTCTCAATTTGACAAAGAAAGAAAAATGTTGATAATCTGTTTCACTATTGATTATATGATGTATCCTGATTTGATATTAAAATATGAAAACATACATGTTTTAGATTATTATATATGTAATTGTATTTTATTTCTTAAGAAATGGTATTTGTATGTACAGTTTTTGGCGTATTCCATGTATGATTGCACAATGGACCTAAGGTTTTGGTTATTTCAAAAACTACTATTTTAAAAAGGTGATTCTTGACAGTGAATAGGCTTCGTAAATTCTAAATAGATGGGATAAATTTCTTAGCATGCTGAAATATTTATTTTACAGCTTCTCTTCAAATAAACACATCAGTTATCTGTAAAGACACAGAGGTTTTCCTCTCTTAAGTCCGATAGTCAAAATTTTGCAGAAATCTTTAATTTTCTACTTTTATCACAGTGTGAAATGGTTATTTCCAATAAAAATTCTGAGCTACTTTATTTGCTTTTTAAAGTTTGATTTTTTTCCTTTGCAATACATCAGAGTCTGAATAAGCTTTCTACATAGAATCTTAATTCTCTTTGTTCTTTTCCTGATTGAATTTTTTATGCCTAATATGCCACTTAAGAGTTTGGAATGGTACTTTAACAATGTACTATGGAAAACTTAATTATTGGCACTTTGTTGAGAACATTTTTATTTAATGTTCTATGTAAAATATGGGTATGAATATGGTATACTTAAGGTACTCCATAAATACATATTTCATTAGGAATGGGGTTATAGAAGATGGATTGTGTGGTAATTACTTTATGATATTACTTATACTCAAGCCTTCTACATGCCAGAAATGGTTACATCTGTGCACTTTCTTTCTCCTGTCTTCCCCCCTGTCTCTCCTTTACTTTTCCTCATTCCCCTCCCCTACTATCATGGTCTCTTTCTGTGTCTCTATCTCCCTCTCATTTGTTTAACTGATGATTTGATTTTTTACGCAGAACCTTGGCTTGGTCTGCCTTCAGTCTATAACTCTGATTCTGGAGGATGATTTTAACAAACAAGTGACCATAAGTAGGGGAGGACAGATCCTTACCAGTCCTAACCAAGGCTTCAATCTGAATGGTAAGAAGCTATGATGTTCTTTCCCTATGTTAACAACAATAAAACCAGCTAAATGAAGTTTTCTCCCATCGGCTGATTAACCTAACATTTGAGCTCCTATGTGTTGCCAGGTCCTCAGCTAGACATCTCAGAGATGGCCGTGGTTGTTGGAACTAGTGTTCACCTCAAGTGGACTGGAGTTTGCAAGAGGAGAGATGCAAGCCAAGAGCCACTTACATAAAATAGGATAAACTCAAAGATATGCACAGGGACTTTGGGGGTCTAAGTGAGTGCACCTTACCCAACCTTGAGCAGGAGTGTCCAGGTATAGTCAGGCAAGTTTCCTGAAAGAGGTGATGTTTTGTTCAGCATTCAAATCTGAGGATTATCAGGATGAAGTAAGTGGGGAAAGGGTTTTGTGCAAAGCAAGGAGGTGTAGAACTCTGTGGTATGTTTAGGGTATATCATAACTAGCTTGGGACCCCTACCACCTGAAGAGGGTCATGGAGATTGAGAAGAGAGACATAGGAGGTGGAATGAAGACTGGAGAAAGCCTTATATGCCAGGCATCATTACGGTTTTCTTGTTTCTGCCTGTGTTCCAGCATAGTTATTGTTAGTACCCTCACTCCTAAAGACGTCCCAATTTGTATTATGAATTACATGGTCATGCTAAGGAAGTTGAACTTGATAAGAAATTGAATATGAAATTATCATTATTTGACATTTTTATGTACAAAGATAACAATCTCATATGGTTCAACCAAATATATAATGTTAGTGAGAAGACTGATACAGTCTTTTTTTTTTTTTTTGGTAGACCATTATGGCAACCATGTGGAAACGGCTTTAAGATATGCTAGCAGGAAACCTGGAGAGTATTACAATGATACTGAAGTAGGGCAGGGAAGGAGGAGGAATTGGTGTAAGGCAGGGACAGTAGAGATAGAAAGAGGACAGACTGAAAAATTACTTAGGGAAAAAAAAGTGGTCTGAAGCTGGCGACTGGTCGGGGAAGGGTAACATGGAAAACAAAGTGATCAAAGAATGAATCTCTGATTTTTGGGTGTGGCAACCAGACTGATGGCAGAAATTATGATAGGGATACAAGAGCGACTCCTGTGCCAGCAAAAGTCATCACTTCAGACCTGAACACAAGTTTCTTGTCCCTAAAGGTGTCATAAAATGATACATCTCAAGTCCTGTGCTCCCCTTTTTGCTGAAAGACTCAAGGGAATGAGGAATTTTTGAGGAAAGTGCCACTTCCTTATTGAATCATGACCAGTTTGTGGAGGATGTTAAAAAAAAAAAGGACAGACTTCAAATGCTAAGGACTGTCCACACCTGCCAAGAGATGCTTGCCAACTGAAATAACCTGTGAACATGATAACCTATTAAAAAGATCTGCTGAAGATCCAGAAAGGAGAGATAGAAGAAAAATGGGAAAAAAGAAAGAACAAGGTGGCAAAAATTGTCCCTGGAACATAGGAACAGGAACTGGGAGCCTGCTGGCTCCATGCCCTGCCCTCTCTCTCTCTCTTTTTAAAAATGTTTCAACTTTTTTTTAAATTCTAGGTTCCAGTCTCTTGAAAGAAGAGTTCTTGTGTTGTACACTAGCATTTCCCAACACTACCTATGAATCTCAGAGCTGATTTATGTATGTTCTTTGCCCACAGGAATCGTTGAAATTCAAACTCTGTCATCCTTATTTATTCTTCTAAAAACCACATTTGGTTTAAAGATTCTGTTTGCTATAGATGGAGAAAGAATTTATATTCAGCTCACTAGTGCATGGAAAAGGAGAACACTAGGTCTGTGTGGCACTTTTAATGGGAACATAAGGGATGATTTCCTGTAAGTATCATTTCTGGACATGATTTAATGACTAGTAATTTAGAGGATACAAATTCTTTCATTGAAATCATTTACTTAACTAATAATAGCTTAATCATCACTGTTCCGAGAGCTTTACATGATCATCTATTTAAACTTTATGGCAATCCCCTGATTAGTAGCTCTGTTTTATAGATCAAGAAACTCACAGAGGCCCCAAAGTGGCAAGTAAATAGCTCAAAGTCATTTAGCCCAAATATTGTGGAGCTGGGCTTTGGCTTTGGGTGGTGTGACTCAGAGTCTGTGGGCTAACCCACAGAATATCCACCTCTGATTGTCTCCCCCGGCACCAGTCAAGCTTAACAGTATTTTATTTTTGAACATGCACTGCTTTAAAAAGAAAAAAATCTTTTTTTCCCAAAGATTTTATTTATTTATTTGACAGAGAGAGATCACAAGTAGGCAGAGAGGCAGGCAGAGAGAGAGAGGTGGAAGCAGGCTCCTTGCTGAGCAGAGAGCCCGATGTGGGGCTCGATCCCAGGACCCTGGGATCATGACCTGAGCTGAAGGCAGAGGCTCTAACTCACTGAGCCACCCAGGTGCCCAAAAGAAAAACATCTTAGTATCATTGGCTATTAATGATAGTAAGTTATACCTTAAAAATATGAATATCCTTTGGTATGAATGATACCTCTACACCTACCTTTTGGCATCTAGGTCACCTGGCTTTTATGATAGTTGGTGTTTCATCAGAAGAAAAGCAGTATAGTACAACTGTACCCCGTGTACTGGCGAAGCAGTTTCGCCCACCTGTGAGAAGATACAGTGTATAATTTAGTGAAAATGCTCTGGGTCCCTGTTCTTCTGCTAAGCACCATAAGACAGCTGAAGCAGGGTCACATGGTTCCCATCCTCAGGCAGCTTGTATTGCAGGTCAGGAGGGGATAGCAGCCTTCCAGAAATAATTAGGTCGACCCAAGGTATTAATCAGCTATATATAAAAACACTGAGGTAATTCCAAGATGTTAATTATTGAGCTGTGCGGTGGTGGCTAGAAACATAGCTGGATTTGGAGTAGGTCAGTGTGGACTGTGTAGCCAGGGACTATTTCATGGACAAGCCATTCCTCAAATATGATATTAAAATTTTTTTCCAATACCCTATTTTTTAAAAGACTTCTGCATATTTTTGCTATTTGGGATTTCTTCTGCTTCCAAGTCTTTCTCGTGAATTCCTATATGTTGTTTAACCCAATTCAGAATTTATTTGCTTCAAAACATGAGCTCACATCCCACCAGACAAAGTTAACTTTGACTACTATCTATGAAAATGAAAATCTGTCCCTTATCTGTCTGGTTTCCACTTAAAATGGCTTTGAGAAGGAGGATCAAATTCTCGATCCTTCTGTTCCTAGGAACTAACATAAAGTAGATAGTTGAACTACATGGAGGTACGTTGTTTTTTTTTAAAACTTTTTAAACTTTAAATTCGATTAATTAATGTATAATGTATTATTAGTTTCAGAGATACAGGCCTATGAGTCATCAGTCTTATAAAACACCCAGTGCTCATTATATCATGTGCCCTCCTTAATGTCCATCACCCAGTAACCCCATCTCCCAACTCCCTTCCCGCCAGGAACCCTCAGTTTGTTTCCTGAGATTAAGAGTCTCTTATGGTTTGTCTCTCTCTCTAGTTTATCCTTGTTTTATTTTTTGGAAGTAGGACTTTTAACAGGGCACCAAGAAGAGAATTTGCAAAGACAAGGAGAACCGGCACTTGAAATTTTAAATTTCAGAAGAGAATTTATTTAATCTTTTCTTCTGGGTGACTAATTTGTTTTCAGCTTATTTAGTTCATTATGTTTCATTTATTTGTAGCTCAGAATATCAATATCTTCATCACATTCATGAAATAGACTCTATTAAGTGGCTGGGCTAAAATGTGCAGAAAAGAACTTGAAGCCTTGTTTCTCTTCTTTGTTTATCAGAATGGGTTAGCAGTCAATGTTTAACAGGTGGCAGATCTGTCTGCCTTTTTCTAAGACACCAGTCTCCTCTGTGTATAAACATTCAGGCGTGATAACAGTGCAGGATAATATTTCAGGGGCAGAGATAACTTCTGAGCAATGTTTAGCTTTCCAACAAAACAGTTAAAGTTCTTTATTTCATAAAGGTTAATGCGAATCTGCAAACATAGTGGAATGGAAAATATTAATTACTTGAAAATCTTGTTAAATATGGCGAGTTAAATTAAATTTAACTCAAGTTCAATTTGGTGAGCTATAGGATATTTTATAAAATGCAGTAAGTTAATGGGTCTACATTGTGGTTCTTTTTTTTTTTTTTTTTTTGTATTTATTGTTTTTAAGTCAGTTCAGTGAAATAAGAGAACCATGCTCTGAGTCAGTTCCTCCTGGGAATCCTGACTACACCCATCACCTTGACCTATTTCATTGTCCTTTGCAGGGGTGAAGAGGGAAGGAGAGGGAAAGAAAAGAGCTAACTAACGCTCTTCAATTTCTTTGAGTCTCGGTGTTCTTGTTTGAACAAAAGGAGATTTGTGGTTAGGTGTTTGTTATAATCCTTTACAGTTCTAGAATGGTTTAATTTTGAGGGATAGGAAGGGGGTGAGGTTGGGGAAGTGTTGTGGAATGGTTTATGAAACTCCTTTTAATTCTCTCTCAGCCACTATCTGGTAAGAAGCTCCATATAGTTCCTAGTGACTAAGGTCAATGGTAATCATAGCACTTCATTTAGGACAATAAAGAAAGCTGAGAAAAATCCTACTCCACTCTTTGGCCATGTTGTTGGGGCTTTCATTAGTCAACTTTTACTTGGTCAGAACTTCCCATGGGAGACCTAGCCCATCCTGATTCTCTAGGTAGTTTTGACAATGTGCCTTACAGTGCCCAGTAGGGATTGTCACTTACTAAGTACTGGTTGGTGAGTTAGTAAATCTTGATGGCTGTGGGAGGGGGCATCTTAGTGTTCAGCTCTTCAGTGTTGTTGTGATTTATAAGCCTGATTTGTTTTGCTGAGGAAACTGAGGAAACTGAGGAAGTGAGCAACCGCAAATGAAGTATGCCTTTTATACCATTTTCCCTCAATTTTCTTTTGGTTTGTTTGGTAATTTCAAGATGGTACCTCGGTATTTCAGTGCACGTCATGGAAATGAAATACTCAGTCAGAAATATAGGCTATTTATATTTGGGGCATTTGCTTTTACACTAAAAAGAATCATGGGAACTACCTATCTCTACCTCTGCCCATGAACTCTAGACCAAACACACATTAGTGATTAGTGTGTGAATGATGTTTCATTAAAATGGTCAGAACTGGATTTGAATCTTGGCTGTGACACTTATCAGCTGAATGATTATTATTTCTCTGAGCTTCTGCATTGCTTGCTTTCTCCTTAAAATGGAAATTATATTTTCTTCACAAGGCTGAGGTGATTATTAAATAAAACTATGAATGTCCACAATGGGACACATTATAAAGTCTTAATAACAGAAAGCTACTGCATGTATAATTTTAAAAAAATAGAATATTTTAGCCTCTAAGATTTTGTAAATTAAAAAAAATAGTATCCTCCTTTTCGATAGTGGAAGACTAGGAAAAAATGAAATGAATGGGAAAGATTAAGATGCATATTATCTTGGCTCTCTAGTTCTCCATCAGGCATGATAGAAGGTACCCCACAACTTCATGCCAATGCCTGGAGAGTTTCCTCCACTTGTTTTGCACCTGTTCATGTTCCTATGGTGGACCCCTGCAACATTAATCAACAAAATAGTAAGTCCTTCTTCATGTATGAGGAAATTCCATATATTACTGTAATCTTACAAAATCAGAGAATTAGATATGCCTCTTTATCTAATCTAGGTTATTTTTTTTTAAAAGAACTCCAGAAAATGACTATTTTATTTACTAGTTCACATTCACAACTGTACTTATTTTAGGTGTTTGTGAATCTTCACACTCTTCACGAATGTGGTCTAGACTTTTGGAGGTTTCAGATTCTTTAAATGCTAAAGAATCTCTGGAAATCCTGTAATAATGCTGTTACCGGCTTGCAATGTTCGACTTCAGTTCCGTAGTGTGACAACTCAAGCAGAGTCTTCTGTTACCATCATGAGACAGGTTCCTAATCGTATGGCAAGTTTTGGCTTCATAAGCAGGAGCCAGTGACCCAGGGAAGCCTGTGCTATCAAGTGTGCAACAATTTGAGATGGTCATGCTCCAGAGTTCCAATTTGCAATGACAGTGCAACAAACATGCCAAGAATTTTTGGCTGTGTTTTTGTACTAAAGCTATAGCAAACTATGTAAAATGCTATTTCACTGATCAACAAATGAAGACTTTATATATATATATATATATATATATATATATATGTGTGTGTGTGTGTGTGTGTGTGTGTGTGTGTATACACATACACACACATACTCATAAAAATCTCTGGATTTTGTAGTGGCTGTTCAGAAGGATTTTGTTGATTATCGTATGGTCCTTATTATTAACGTACAGTTTTGATATCCTGGAAAGAATACAAGATAATATTTTCAGTGCTGTTGTTCTGTCTAACCTAGCTTCTAAACTTGTAGAAGATTGTTAACTCCTGTGGTCATTTTTCCTATCTAGAGTAAGAGGATTAGACTAAAGTCTTGTGGTCTCCATAACTCAATACTTTTAATCTCGCTCCCATTTAATGATACTTTCTCCCTTGTTCTGTCCTCAAATTTCTACTAATAGAGTTCTTTCTCCTTCCATCAGTCTTGCTCAGTTTGTTTCTAATTTTCTAGATTCTCTCTTTGATATTGCAGCAACTTAATTTTTTTTTAATAACATGTAAATGTGGGAATAGAGTCTAAAGGATAAATTCAAATTCCCCCTGGTCTTTTATGACTTCCCTTTTATAAAATCACTTTTATTATATGTCTAATCACTTTTATTCCCCTGTCTCATGTCTTCCATGACATTTAGTCTAGATATTATCCTTCTTCACCTTTGCCATGACCCAGTTTTTAAAACTTCAAATAGGTAAGCATAGAAAGATCCCCAATAAAGGAAAATAGATACAAATCAATAATTCTGAAGTGGATTTTGAAGGATGTTTGTCACAAGGATCTTCTTGAGGCATCCTTTTACTTAATGCTAGTAAGAATATTTTTTGATCTACAAATCTTTAGGGCACATAGTAAAAGCCCCACCGTTGAATTCCTTTGTTTTGGAGTTCTTGCGGATTAGGAAAATGCTTGCCAACAGAATGCTATTATAGTTGTTATAGTCTAAGTTACCTGTTTTCATATATATATGCATAGCCATGCAAAATATAATATTCAGAAATTACCATACATTTCCTTATCAATGATAAATATATTTAAAATACTCAAAATAAATTCAGATTTTTAAGAAAATTCCAGTTAGTTAATATACAGTGTAATCTTAGTTTTAGGTGTAGAGGTGATTCATCATTTACATATAACACCTGGTGCTCATCACAAGTACCTTCCTTCATACCCATCACCCATTTAGCTGATCCCTCCCCCACACCCTCCCCCCTCCCCCGCTCTGGCAACCTTCAGTTTATTCTCTATAGTTAAGCGTCTGTTTCTTGGTTTGTTTTCTCCCTATGTTCATCTGTTTAGTTTCTTAAATTCCACATAGGAGTGAAATCATGTGGTATTTGTCTTTCTCTGACTGACTTATTATTTCGCTTACCTTATTATTTACCCTCTAGCTCCATCGACGTCATTGCAAATGGCAAGATTTCATTCTTTTTTATGGCTGGGTTCAGGTGTTTTGTTTGTTTGTTTGTTTTTAGAAAGATGGGATCTAGATTGCTTTGTCAAACTTGGTTACTTGCATCATTTCTATCTGATCAGTCATTCTAAAGGGAAAAGTCAATAAATTTCAAGAAATGGTTACACAAACCTCCCAAAATGGCTTGGTAGTTATATTTCATGGCCGTTAGCATGTGATCCAATCCCTAATTTCTATTCATGATTCATTTATTCATGCATTCCTAGGTTCACTTATCAGACATTTTTCAGCTCCTAATATTTGCCAGACATTGTGCCTTGTGCAGACATTGTATTCGATGACTGTATGGTAACTGCCACAGTACATTCACCCCAGAGACTTCATTGGAATGAGATGTTTGCCAATCCTTCCTGGATAATTGTGTATTCTGGGGAGTTGCTACAGCATCCGCAGTCTGGCACCACTCTCACTGTGTGTGGCTGTCTGGAGATAAGCCTTCCAATACTCACCAATTCTTTACAGCACAGTTGGGACAATTTTCTATGAAGATCCACAGACAATGGAGTGATTGAGGCCATTTCTATTGACCCTTCTGTTACTTCTCTTACTCAGCTATAACACAATACTTCTTCTTCTTCTTCTTTTTCTTTTTTTTTTTTTTTCTTTTTTGGCTAAAAGCTTATTAGGTATGGAATAAGGGCTGCCATCAATATCACTAAAGGTAAAAACAAACCCACAAAACAGCATAAATGGAAAATAGTGATTCTTGTTGAAAATAATACGGCAATTCAGTATGTTCCTAGAAAAGCAAGATGCTTAGATAGTTCTGGAACTTGGAACTTAGCGGTATGATCTAGACTAATAAATGAGGTGCTAATGGATTTGGGGGGGGGGTTGTCTGTTAGTTGGATATGCAGCACATTGTGATGTTATCCACCGAGAGCTCTTCGCGGCTTGCCACATCTACATCAGCCCCGGGCTGTACTATCAGCTGTGCCGCCATGATGCTTGCAAGTGTGGAAGCGTCTGTCTCTGCAATGCTCTTGCCCACTACGCCTACCTCTGTGGCCAGCGTGGTATTATCATCGATTTCAGAGCTCAGATTTCGTTCTGTGGTGAGTATGATGACAGCACAGATAAAGATGATCAGATGACACTTTAGAGATTTTTGTGTAATCATTTCTAGTGTGCAAACGTGAAAAACAAACGAAGTACTTCACTTCTTAAAATTAGAACTATATAGGATAAGACAAATTTTTAAAAATATTTTTATTATAAGCAAAATTAGAGTTATAACAGCATGGTTTGAGATATGCAGCAGAAATAATGTGAAAAATCTGAAAAAATTTATCATAGAAATGTCACATCGTAGTATTGGAAAATATAGGCGATTTGTAGGTAAATACACAACAGGCAATTATCTCAAGTTCAACCTCATGGCTTATGGTGTCTGTTGTCTCATTCATGGTAGATTGTGTCCTTTCTTTATATGATCTGTAATTTTTTATGAGTTCATGTATATAAGGGCTACCCCTTGCCCTGCCGCTGTTAGAAGCTTGCAGCCCCTGGGTTTCAGGAGTGTTACTCTCTCCACCTTTCCATCCCCACGCCCTGCTACAGGTTTCATTAAGCTTTTTCCTATTGCTGCAGGGGGATGGCTGGCCAGTTTTGATAGTAATTTGTCAGCTTGGGCTTTCTAAGATAAAAATAATGTAAGTACAAAAGTAATGTAAATTCATATACCAAACTGCACAGGATGTAAATCTGAGATTTAATTTCTCAGAGGATACTTTATTTCATCAGACACCCCACAGAATCAGAGAAGATTTCCTGGCCTCTTCCTGTACTATGATCCAATTTCTTCTAGTTCAGGAGTTGGCAAATGATACCTTTGAGCTTTCTATATTTTTGTAAATAAAGCTTATTGCCCATATACCTCCATATTGTCTATGGCTTCTTTGGAGCTATAAGGATGGAGTTGAATAGTTGTGACAGAGACTGTGTGTATGGCCTCCAAAGCTGAGGCCATGTACCACTTGGCCCTTTACAAAAAAAGTTTGCTGACCTCTGCTGTAGTATGTCTTTTAACTGAGGAAGGAGCTTTTCTGAGAGCCAAGTTAAAGTTCTCCCAGTTCCTTGCCTTGTGAAGGATCAACTCTCATTTCCCTTTCCTACATGAGTTAAATGTAAGGTTCAAGATTACTGGGACTCATTCTCCCTTTCTCTTCTCTAAGTTCTGGATTTTATTTCCCTCTTCACATCTGGTATCTGGGGAGATAACCCCTTGCCCACTTTTTCCTCACAGGATCAATTATACATTTAACATAATTTCCATTATATTTTATCTAGCTGTTTTTAGTTTTTTTTTTTTTTAAAAAAGGATTTTATTTATTTGAGAGAGAGAGAACACAAGCTGGGGGAGGGGCAGAGGAAGAATGAGAGAATCTCAAGTAGACCCCAAACTCAACTGACTGAACCACCCAGACACCCCTCTAGGTTTTTTTTTATTTTTTTTTTAATTTTTTATTTTTTATAAACATATATTTTTATCCCCAGGGGTACAGGTCTGTGTTTTTTTAGTTTTTTTACAGGTGTGTTTTTAGATTATTTTACCTTGTCTACTATAACCAATTTGGGTTGGTCTAAAGAGAAATTGGGAAGGTTTAGAAAAAAGTAGGAACATGATTCAGAAAGTGAAAAGTAAGATCTATGAGTATGAATCAATTAAGCCAACTTTTGCCTTATTTGTAGAGGACTTAAAGGTTACTTATCTTTAAAGAATGTCACAAACAAGATGATGTCAGTATAGCAGCAATAGATTTAAAATGTGAGGACAGAAAGTTTATTTGGACTTGCAAATACCTTATATATTAAAAGAATATAGTACAGATTGTTAGACTGTTATGGAATGTCACACTTCAGAATGTTTCAAAATAGAAACTTTATACATCTGTTACACTTCTATTGAGGCAAATACAGTTGATCCTTGAACAATGTGGGAGTTGGGGGTACTGATTCCCCACCACCTACACACTCCAAATCCATGTATAGCTTTTGACTCCCGGTAACACTTAGCTACTAATAGCTTACTATTGCCCAGAGCCTTACAGATAACATAAATGGTCAAAAAACACACATTTTGCTTATGTATTATGTAGTATATTCTTATAATAAAGCAAGCCAGAGGAAAGACAATGTTATTAAGAAAATCATAAAGAAAATACATTTACTCCTGTTCTTTATTTATTGAAAAAATCCAAGTATAGGTGGACCAACCCGTGTAGTTCAAACCCATATTATTCAAGGGCCAACTGTAAGCATTTTATTTATTTGCTTATTTGTTTATTATTTCTTTCTATATAAAGAAATATATATAAAAATATAATATATATAAAATAAATATATATATCTTTTTAAAAATAATTTTTTAAAAAATTTATTTGAGAGAGAGCATGAGCACAAGCAGGGTGCAGGGGAGAGGGGCAGAAGAAGAGGGACAGGCAGGCTCCCTGCTGAGCAGGGAGCCCCACAGTGTGGGACTCAATTCCAGGACCCTGAGATCATGACCTGAGCTGAAGGCAGATGCTGAGTGACTACGCCATCCAGGCACCCTTGTTTACTATTTCTATTATAGGATTATGGAATGTTCTAAGGTTTACCGATGTATAATGTATCTTGGTTTTTCATGCTTCTATCAGAGGCCTATGACCCAGCATAAATGTCTCTGCCTCCTGGGGCAGTCCTTCTCACTGTTGCTCCTTCATCCTAGGGGTCATATGCCAGAAGGGCATGCTGTACCATCACTGCTCCTCCTTTTGTCGGCGCTCCTGCACTGCCCTCGCCGCCCCCAAGCAGTGTAATGACGACTGCGCTGAAGGCTGCAACTGTCCGGAAGGCAAATACTATGAAGACACGCTTAGCTTTTGTGTGCCCATGTAAGTCACAGGAATGGGCTGCCGGGCTCCAGGGTCTCTTTGTCCTTACAGGTTAAATGGGCTTGCATGCTTGTTTTGTTTCTTTTCTTTTCCTTTCTTTTCTTTTCTTTCTTTCTTTTTCTTTCTTTCTTTTTTCAAATTTAACCAACTCAGCACCATTTACTGGGAAATAAATTTTCTCCATTATTGAATAACCACTTTCCCCCTACACAAGTATGCATATAGGCAAAGATCTGCTTGTAAGCTGTGTCATTAATCTTTCTTGCTGTCTTTACCTTTACTGACTTATTTTTAACCCTGCCCATGTTCACCAATAGCTGTAGAAACAGCGAAGGAAAGTGATGGTTAATCCCAACATTTATCCCTGCTTGTTTTTACCACATCAAAATTAATAATAAGGTTTTTGTTTCACTGTCGTGTGACAAATTTCAGGAGCAGGATTGTCTGTCAGCGCTCAGAACGTCCTGACATCTCCTGTGAGATCAGGACTTTTGTCTTGCACGTAGGGCGGGATGGTATATCGATTATGTTTCTCTGAAGTGCATTCGGGGACGTTTTTGTGACTTAAACAACATAGTCTGTACTGTGACTAACACCCTAGAGCTTCTGTATGTAGGAAACATGATCTGAAGCTGCACGACACTCCCCAGGGAAACAGTTCCCACCATTAATATGGTAGAACTGTGTACAGGCAATGGATAGGGTCATCTTCAGTGTGCACCTTACAATGACCAATACAGAGCAGAAGGGCTGCATGAATTTTCGTGGATTTTTTTTTATGTATATACTATTTTATTAACTTAACTCCCCTCCCCCCCCCTTTTTTTTTTATAGATTTCACTGCCGGTGTCATTATAGGGGCAGCATTTATCAACCCGGGGAGCTCATCCCAACACCGTCGGGCTTATGGTAGATTTATTTCAATGATGGGGCTTATACTTGACAACAAGAACTAATAGACTCCTTTAACCCAAATTGTGATTTTAAAAATGACTTCTGTGATTTAAAATATAGAGATAACCTTTATGTGGCTTTTTCCATATGTATATTACATTTCAGCCCAGAATGCCTAAGTCTTGTACTCATAACTGCAGAAAACAGTTACTAATTGTAGTGGCATGCAGCGAAATGGAAGCCCTTTGAGGGATTTGGTTCTCAGAAATACTGCAAGTTGGGGCACTTGGGTGGCTCAGTGGGTTAAGTGGTTTCCTTCAGTTTGGATCATGATCCTGGGATCCTGGGATCGAGTCCTGCACTGGGCTCCTTGCTCATCACGGAGCCTGCTTCTCCCTCTGCTTGCCTCTCCCCCTGCTTGTGCTCTCTCTCTCTTAAAAAAAAAAAAAAAAGAAAGAAAGAAAGATTGCAAGTTGCTGAGGGATTTTAGTTGGACTGACCAGCTGATATCTCATGCTGAAATCAGTGAACCTCCTCCCTAGTGACATCGATCCTAGCAAGAGAGCACTTATTAATAGGATAACACTCTTTCCTGTCCTAACCTGTTCGTTAAAAATGCACACACATCCATGCAGTAGTCCGCATGGATCTCCATCCAACTCCCAATCTCCATCTTTCAGTTGCACCACAGGAACCAGCAGATAATAATAGACAGCAGATAACAGTAATAATAATGGTAATAATGATATCTAAGCCTCACTGTGCATGTTCTGCAGTTCTGGTACCCTTCTAAGGGTTTGGTGTCTGTTATTCAAACACTCACCCCTGTAACCCTATGTCCCAGGGAACATATGATATGGAAAACCTGGATCTGGGCCCCGAGATCCCTTGGTTCCCCTCTGCCATGCCCAGTGAGAGAGAACTGTACCTCTGGGTGTCAGCTCAGTTACATGATGCATAAGCGTATGTTTCATGTAACCTGGGCTCAAATATAGAACGCATGATCTGGTCCAAAGCTGAAATAAACGCTGTTTATGATGGAGTTCTTGAGAACTCGTGATTTTTTTAAAATGGACATATAGTTAAGTGCTATCTTTTTAAAGGACTTTCAAGATTAATCTTGCTTGATTTGGTTTGCTTTATGCCCTGAATTTAGATCTTAAGTTGCAAGGGAAATGTGACTGCACTCTATCTTCAATACTGTTGCCAGAAGGAGTTTTCTAGAATTGGAGCCGACCTTTTTACCTCTCCTTTTAAGGTCTCTGGGATAAAGGCTTAGCATCTTAATGAGGTTGACCTTGGCCTCTTTGCCATCTGCATCTCCTGTCACTTCTTGCATTGTACTTTGTCACACAGAACACTGCTTTGTACCACATCTCCCCTGAGTGTTATAGCCTTCCTGCTTTATCCATATCATCACCTACATCCAATTCTTTAAGACTGTCCAGGCTTTACCGTCTTTGACTATCTTGATGTCAGTTGCCAAGAGATTTTAAGACATTTTTCGGCGCTTTATTTTCATATTTTGAGCATATTTCTCTATTGTATATGTCATACTGCATACATTTTTTATTTGTATGTTTTCCTTTCTTACTAGAATATAAGTACTTGGGTGAAGACCATGAATTTTGGGTTTTGTATTCCCTATGCCCATTGCAGTGCCCCCGACATACGTGTTTGATAAAAAATGAACCGAAATAATTTTTTTCAAATTGGGCCTAAACCAATAACCCATTTATTAAAAAAAAAAAAATGTGGAAAAAGTAACATTTATCTGTCTATCCAATCAGTGCTTGCACAATAGATTGTTTTTGAAATACAGAAAAAAAATGAGGTGTGGCTTCATAAATTAACTATTTGTTTACCTCTGCCAGCCAGTGTTCCAATGGGACCGTGAAATGTGATGAACCAGCAACGCCCTCTACTGGTAAGATCGAGATAGGTGTTTTCCTTAAAGAACGCAGCTCTAACACCTTTCCCATTTTTCTGGAAGTCATAAATCCATCGCAGCCCACCTTGCCAAGATGCATGAATACGTAGCCTTGGGAGTGTTCCTCAGCATGGTGCTCCAGTGCTTCCTTAGTTTTTTCATGTTGATAATTATAATATTTGTAGGACATCTTGGGGTGAACTGACAAGGCTGCGGAGGGGCAGAGCTGTTCAACCCAGGGATGCTGCCTACAGGCCGCCCACCCCAGAACGACTTCAGGGACTACACCAAAGGCTTTAGGCTCATGTATCCAGGCATCTGTTGAAACCAGCTGGACTGGAAATTGGGAAACTACTCTAAACCAGGACTTCCCAGGTGTAATGTATACACAATCTCCTGGGGACCCTGGTGAAACATTAATTCTGATCAAGCTGGTCAGGGGTGATGCCCAAGATTCTACATTTCTGCTGCCACTGCCACTGGTTCTTAGACTCCAGGACCAGCAGCCATCAGGTAAACATGGCTTGCAAAATGACATCTACTGCCATCTCTCTTTAGAATGTTATATTCCTCTTACATATCATTCCTGAAAGTCCTATATATTAAAGTACCCTACCTATTATTTATTTTCACCACTACAAAGCCTCAAGTTTTTAGTCATGGTGTAGAAATTCCAGACAAATAACAACAACAATGCCTTCATTGATTTTAATGGATAGAATGAGGGCAGGCTGATAAAATGGAGCTGTTGTTTTTAATTATTCGTATGGTCTTGTATATATTTATAATAAATTTGCTTCGCTTTATATGCTCTGCATTTGCTTTACGAAGATTCAAACTATCTAGGCTTCTTTATGGGCTGTGTTCATGGACCACACACATATTCAGTATTAATGGGCCATCCTTGCTCTGCCCTATCTGCTTCAGGGTGGCTTCAGGTTAAAAAGGGAAAGTCCAGGTGGCCAGACTTCTCACAGAGGAATCCACACCATTTGATCCCATTGGCCCCAAGGAGGCAACTTACTGAATCTCTCTGAGCCCAAAAGCTTTCTGGAAGGCTATGTAACCCCTATACTGCCTATAATTATGTCTCCTTTTGTACTTCTACACTCTATTGAGGACTGATCTAAGTAATGACTCAGAGGGGAGGACCTGAACCTATCATGTGTTCATTGGAAACACATGGCTTTGTAAGAGTGTAAGTATGTATCGTACCAGTCTTCAAGAAATTGAAAGTGTATGTTTGGATTAATCCAAATACCCTGATTCTTGACTTTAGAAAATGATACAATAGTTGTTTAGTTATTGCTCTGTGGAAAGCAGAGAAGGTTTTCCAACTCCAAATAAGTTTCTGAAATGTAGGAAACAATAGAAAATCTTCCTGGAGAAGGTTTCTAAGTTCCTCAGCGGAATGTTACAGACTCAGAGCTAGTAATTACTGGTAGGATATTCTAGGATGAATTCTGCTTTGACGACAAATGCCTATCAGTGTGATTATTTGTCTATGGAACAAATACAGAGTTAAGGGCATTTTTTCTGTGTCTTTCCCATGAAGTTCCTGCCTGTCCCGAAGGAAAAGTGTATTTTGACTGCAGATTTCCTGACCCTGAATTGCCAGCTGGTGGTGTAAATTGTGAGACTACATGTGCAAACCTGGCCATGAACTTCACTTGTGCCCCATCGTCCCCCTGTATAAGTGGCTGTGTTTGTGCTCCAGGGTAAGTGTCTTTCTCTCTCTCTCTTTTTTTTTTGAAAATATTCAGGATTTGACAAAATATTTGATAGAAATATTTAGCTAAAATTGTTCTGGACTTTGGTTAACTGTGGTTAACTTTGAGTTGGCAACTAGAAGACTATTGCAATTATTTTGCTATATTCATGTAACATATCACATGTATTTTAAATATGACATATGACATATAACACATGATTATGTCACACATGTTATATGTACAATATTATTAAAGTAGTACAATGAATTGAAGAGAGAACTCATTTCAGGATGGACTTGGCGTTTATCTTCTGTTTTGACTGCAATTTTCAGAACATGCTAGTGAGCCATTATCTATTTAAAATACTTTAAGTGCATATCTTTTGTATATTCTGTTGTGCTATTACTGTTGTTGAAATTAAGTCATAACTATGATGCCAACTGCTTTATTTTTTTATTTTTACCTTTTTAAGATTTTGCTTATTTATTTAGCATGAGTAGGGGGAGGGGCAGAGGGAGAGAATCTCAAGCAGACGCTATGCTGAGCATGAAGTCTGATGGGAGGCTCGAACCCACAACCCTGAGATTATGACCTGAGTTGAAATCAAGAGTCAGATGCTTACCCAACTAAGCCACGCAGGCATCTTGCCAACTGCTTTGCTTAATGGATGTTACAAAAAATGGTGTGTTGAGGCTACACAGGGCAGTGGGTAACAGCGGGATCTCTGGGTTCAAACACACTGGAGTTCAAACCCCAGCTCTGCTGATGTTAGCGGAGTTATTTTTCTGCAAGTTTCTTTTAAGCCTGTGATATACGGGGTGTGTGTGTGTGTGTGTGTGTGTGTGTGTGTGTACTCAATAAATATGAATCACTATCTTATGGCAGAACAATCTACTCCTATTTTTGTAAGTTTCCTTTAATAGCAGGAATGCCTCGTACATGGGGAAGTTAAGTACAGAATCTGGTGGTTATTCGTTTCCCTGCAGGCACATAACATCTGGCCTCACTGGCCCTCCCTCCCCTGGTAGTGAGTGGAGGTAGAGCACAAGGAGAGGCCATCTGAGGCAAACAGGTCACCCGTTCTTCCTTGGTGAGCCTATCCACATAGAGGGATTCCTGGGCTCGGGTCATCTGAACCATGAGCAAAGAAGAGAGAGGTTTTGTAGTTTGTTTCTCAGGAGAGTTGGCATTTGTCCATCCCCATCTGGAGTAGAGGGAAGAGCCAAATGACTTGGTACTGTACCAATCTCTTCAGAAAGGGAAGAGGTTGAAAGAACAGGTGTCTGTGCGTGGGAGAATAAAGGCAGGTAGAAACCAGGTCCTAGAGCAGATGAGTGAGGAAGACATTTTAGTAAAAAGGACAAGGGAAATATCACCTTTATGATGGTAAAATAATTGAAACCTACAACATCACTTGATTAAAGTGATATGATTACGACTCAAGGGTGCATGGCTGATTAGATAAAGCTGCATCCTAATTTTGTTTCACAGGCTTGCAGTTGACGCTCTTTTTTTTTTAAAGAATATCTAGTTACTGTCACCTTTGACTTTTTAGTTCAACAATGATTGATTGATTTACTGGTCTAATTTCATTACAAAACTCAAGAAATTTTCTCCCACCTTCTCTTATTGTATTGAAGTAAATATGGTTGGAATTAACTAAGAGGCCTTTGACTGATTTGGAAATAATTTTATTATATATAACTTTCCTGTTACAAAGCTGTTCATGGTAATATGATTTGGATTGTCTTCCATATGACCTTGGCTGGCTTATTTTAGGACAATAAGCCTCATATCCCCTGTTTTATGGGTCTCCTCAGAGTGACAGCAGTTCATTGAGTATGAAAGGAAAGATCCTCATTCCTTGGTTTAGAAATCATTGTTGGAGCGTCTGGGTGGCTCCTTTTGTTTAGTGTCAAACTCTTGGTTTCAGCTCAGGTGGTGATTCATGCCTGGTGATCTCAGGGTTGCAGGATTGAGTCTCTGGTCAAGCTCCAAGCTCAGTGGGGAGTTTGCTTGAGTTTCTCTCCCTCTTCCTTTGCCCCCCCTTCAAATAAATAAACCTTAAAAGAAAAGAAATCACTATGGATTAAAGAAATGGAAAGTAATATAGTGAAAAGTGTCATATAAAAATGGTTCAGATATTGGCTCTCCTTATTAGCTGAAGTACCTCAGGGCAAGTGACTTAACCACTTGGAATCTTAGCTTCCTCTTTTTATTTGTTATTTATTTTTTTAAAGATTTTTATTTATTTGAGAGGCAGATATCACAAGTAGTCAGAGAGGTAGGCAGAGAGGGAAGAAGAAGCAGGCTCCCTGCTGAGCAAAGAGCCCAATGCGGGGCTCGATCCGAGGACCCTGGGATCATGACACGAGCTGAAGGCAGAGGCTTTAACTCACTGAGCCACCCAGGCGCCCTCAGCTTCCTCTTTTTAAAGTGTATCTACAAATGTCTATTTCATGGGGGTCGAGTACGTGCAGTGTATCAGTCATGTGGTGTTAATGTTTGGGACACTGTGTTAAGCTACAAGTGGGGGGGCACTATAAAATACATTTATAAAAAACAGAATCTGCCTGTGGGACTGTCACTAGGATTAGGTGAGTTAGTGCTGTATTTAAAGTGGTTGGAATAGTGGCTGGGCCAAGGAGGCACTCAAAAATATTAGTTTTTGCTGTTTGTGTTTTTTTTTAATTTCTCTATGAGAGAGTTAATCAAGTACTTGCAGTTCATTGAGATGGATCCTCTAGTAAAGGTTTTTTTACAAATTTCTATGGGGAATGTGGGACATAAAAGATTGCATTAATTTGAGTCTTAAATGGTGAGGAGTTGTTTGGGCTGAGCTGGGGAGCAGCAGGGTTTTCCAGGCAGAGGAGAAATGACGATGATGCCAGGGAACGTGGAGAGAAGTGTGGGATGGGGGAGCCGAGACTCTCGGACTCTGTTGTCTGAAAGGAAGAAATCTAAATGAGTTAATGCAGCATTTACATAGGTTCATTGGGTCACCTTTATTCAATAATTGAGTGTCTGCTGTATGTTAGACTTCAGGACACAACCATCAAGATATTCATGCCTTCCTGAATGGAGTGTGAAGTCTAATGGACAATGTATATATTAAATAAGGAATTACAGTGCTGTGCTAGAGGAGCTGTGAGAGGGAAAGCAGAGAAGGAAAATAATGGGATCATTTTTACTCGAGAGAAGAGGCAAGAATCCGGAATTCTTGACTTCTATGTAAATTTTTTTTTAAAGATTTTATTTTATTATTTATTTGACAGACAGAGATTACAAGTAGGCAGAGAGGCAGGCAGAGAGAGAGGAGGGGAAGCAGGTTCCCTGCTGAGCAGAGAGCCCGAGGTGGGGCTTGATCCCAGGATCCTGGGATCATGACCTGAGCCGAAGGCAGAGGCTTTAACCCACTGAACCACCCAGATGCCCCTCTATGTAAATTTTGATAGCAATGAATTATAACATTTTAAAGCATATTCAGAAAACACTTCATATTTTCTATTTTTTTTAAGATTTTTATTTATTTATTTATTTGACAGACAGAGAGCACAAGTAGGCAGAGTGGCAGGCAAAGAGAGAGGAGGAAGCAGGCTCCCCGCTGAGCGGAGAGCCCGATGTGGGGCTCGATCCCAGGACCCTGGGATCAGGACCTGAGCTGAAGGCAGAGGCTTAACCCACTGAGCCACCCAGGCGCCCCATATATTTTCTATTTTTAATAGTTATTTGTGTTTATTATTTTATTTTAAATTAGTATAGTAGTTATATTATTATGATTTCAATTTTCTTTATTAGTAGTATTTTATTGTTGATGAAATAAATTCTTGAGAAAAGAGTTTAAGCATATTGAAATATTTTTCTATATATTTATATTAAGGGTATTGGAATATATATCATAAATCTTCATTCAAAGTATTTTGAAAATACACTAACAGTAATTATCCCTTGAGATTATAATATTTAATTGTTCTATTCATAGATATTTTAAGATACTTTTTTATGGGATAACCTTTCAAGAAGAAAATAACACATTAAAGGATACTAACATTTAAATATACTATTAAAAAATGTGAAACACTTGATATAGTGACTTTTTATTCAAAACACATCTTAACTCTCAGGATTTTAAATTTAAGCACTTACATAAGGAGCTTTTTTTTTTTTTTAAGATTTTATTTATTTGACAGAGATCACAAGTAGGCAGAGAGGCAGGCAGAGAGAGAGAAGGGAAGAAGCAGGCTCCCTGCTAAGCAGAGAACCCGATGGGGCTCAATCCCAGGACCCTGGGATCATGACCTGAGCTGAAGGCAGAGGCTTAACCCACTGAGCCACCCAGGCTCCCCCATAAGGAGTGTTTGATTATTCTCTCTGTCCTGCAACAGAAAAGGTTATCCATTTCATAATTTACTCTTTTATTGAAAAATTTTTAGGCCCTATGGATTTTTTTCTCTTAAGTAGCAAATACCAAAAAAAGGGCCCTCACATATTCTTTAAATGTTGTTTTCACAATAGCTCACTGTCCCCGGAAATTTAAGCTTGTGTTTATCTTTTATTGTGCTAAGCAATAACAAACAGTTTAAAATATTGCAACTGATCACTTGCTGGCATTTCATTTACTCTTATGATCTGCAAGGTACTGTGTGAAAAAGAGAGAGCAAAAGATTAGATCCACCCCCTCCATAAGTCAGAGAGAACATGCCTGTGGCAGTCGTAACAAATATAGATGGTGGTGAATATAACAAGATTTCTGATTCTTAAAAAACTGAAACTAAATAGCATTTACTTCTTCATCGGAAGAATGGCAGAGCACAAAGGAAAATGTTATGTTCCTGAAAGCTGTCCGTGTATCTGGAAAGATTGGGAGTACCTCTCAGGAGAAGTGATTGCTACACCATGTTATACCTGGTAATGAGATCCATTTATTTCAAAACATTTTTCCTAAGCAATTGTATTAGTTTCGATCATCTTATAGTTAATGTGACTGACTTGAGCAAACACTAAATCAAGCCTGAGTAAATAAGATTTTAAAGGCATTCAGGAGTTGGTAGAAAGCTATTCCTACAGGGGAATCATACCATTATTTTGAGGCATATTTCTTTAGCCCAGGGGGAAAAAAAAAACAAACCGTGAAATGTGAAAACTTGAAAATTTAATAAGGATAAGAATATCTCAAATTTATAAGAAATTAATAAATGCACCAAAGAGAAGATCACATTTAATATAAGGTCTTATGTTTGGAAATAAGCCAAAACAATCCCATAAAATAAAATTGAAATGTAATTTCTTTAAAATGTGGGAAAAAAAATCCAAGCTCATGAACAATGTCACATGTAGTATATTTAAACTGATCCAAATATAGGAGATGGCATTATGGTTTTTTTTGCTCCCATCAGGGCTATTTCAATAATTTATTCTGTCTTCTGCTTTCAGGTGAACGAAGTAACAATTTTTAGGCTTGATTGTGCTCTCTGATAATATATTTAAGCAAAGTGATAAACATAGGCCTAATTTGTCAATGTAATAGATGTTATTGAACCAATTGGCATATAACTAAGGGCTCTTGGCTCAGTGAATGTTCTTGAATACAAAGCTTACAATGTTTTTACCACTTGCAAAACTCTAATTAGAGCCAAACGTCTTAGAGAGATAACTGGTGTTATTTTTGGCTAGTGTTTGTCGACGAGGGATGTTCAATTGCACCTACTATCCATGCCCGGCTGTGTGTACAATATATGGGGACCGGCATTATCATTCTTTTGACGGACTGGAATATGACTATATCAGTGATTGCCAGGTATTTCTGATAAAGGTATGTCACAATTAGGTACTTTTATTTGCCCTTGTGTAAAAGCTTAATGTAAAAAACAAGTATGCCAATATATGATACATCAAATCCACATGCCATTAATAAAACCTACAAAAGTGATAGCAATTTTAAACATTTCACATTTCACTTTGACTCATAAGTTTTATTATTTAATAGGAGGTGGGCTAATTCTTTTTTTTTTTTTTTTAGAGATTTTATTTATTTCTTTGACAGAGAGGGATCACAAGTAGGCAAAGAGGCAGGCAGAGAAGGCGGGTTGTGGGGGGAAGCAGACTCCCTGCTGAGAAGAGAGCCCAAAGCAGGGCTCAATGAGATGGGCTACTTCTTAAACTTTCTCTGCTTCTGTTTTCTAATTTGCAAAATGGGGATAATAATTGTACCTGTATCCTGGGGTAGTCTTTAGGATTAAATAAGATAAAATTATGTAAAGCTTTTAGACAGTGCTTGATGTATAGTAAGTGTTCAATAAATGCCAACCATTTTTATTTTTATGGGCTTAGTTTGGTGAATATAAATATAAGACATTAAACCATGCACTGAATAATATGTATTGTTCATGATTATAGCAAGAAAGAGACATTATTCTTAATTCTAGATATATTATCTTGATGATATACTATAGTCAACCCTGGGCTTAGTGTACCCGATAAAATCCTTAAAATTTCTCATATGCTTAATGCATTTGGGTTTTCTTTATACCTGCATTTTATTTAGACATCACTGACCCCAGAATTAAATTTCTAAATATAAAAATGTTAACTTTAGAAAGAAGTTGTACAAGAATAAACAAAATAACATCTTTTCTTCCAGTAAGGTAACCTGTGATTATCTTGAATGCATGTCTTATTTCTGGGTAAGGCTTTTATGTTAATAGAGGTGTGTGTGTGTGTGTGTGTGTGTGTGTGTGTGTGTGTGTGTGAGATCCTGTTCTTTAAAGCATGTATCAACAAAGTAGACACATTCCTATTTTGTATCAGTTCTATTAAATTAAAAAAAAAAAAGGTGAAATCCATTGTGTTCTAAACTTAAACAACTCCTGCTTATGTTTTAAACCATTAAATTTCCCATTTGATACTATCCTCAGCTTCCACTAGGAACAATTTCAAGTTTCATAAAGAATAAATCCAGATTTGTCCAAGAAAATTCTGAAGTTGAGAAGATTGGAATCATGCCTTACATTTTTTTCCCTCCCCAAGTCATTTTGCAAAATGCTGAGCATTTGGCGAAGTCTTACTAACTACTTATTTGAGCTCTATGCTCTGCCTGGCTTTTCCTCAACCCCTCATTTGTCTTCACAGTAGAGAAATCATAGTGTTTACCAGTCTATTTTAAAACAATGATTGTGCAGAAAACATTTCAAGTAGAATATTTGTCTCAACTCTGATTTTTGGTTAAGTGAAAGTATGTGCTTGTGTTTGTTGCTGAATGATAATAGCAGCCTTAAAAAAAAAAACTGTATATGTATGTATATATGTATTTATTTATTTATTTCTGGTGCTTCACTGTAAGAGTATCATTCCATTTAGCAGACAAGAGCCATTAAAGTTTGACTTTTAGACTTTTAAAACCTGACTCCTATCATAACTTTAATTTGCTACTATATTCTTCTGTTAAAAATCAATATCTCATGTTCAATTTCAAATTTTAATAAGATATGCTTGTCTGTGTATGAGAAGATATGTCACAGGAAATAGTCTTCCAATCTCTTAGTAAGCAATGAAATTTAGATCCTGAATTTAATATCTAGATTAAGATCTGTCATTAGGATTCATGTGGTAAGATTAAAGTCTATATTTTTAAGTTCTGGAATTGCTTTTTTTTTTTTTTTTTTTTTACCAAAATAGAAGTATTTTTCCTTTTGGTACTTTAACAATGTTCTTTAAAAAAGAAAGCGTTTACAAAAGACAGACTTCAGAATGTAAGTTTCATGGATTTCAATTTAGTAATTAAAGAGAAGAAAAACTACTATTAATAATTAATTAGAATTATACTAGAGAATTATTTACTATATTGTAATGGACATTTTTATGAAAATCAGTAAAACCAGTACCAGGCCCCAAAATAATTAGGATAATTTGATCAACATATACTTGGTAAGTCAAGAAATAAGTTACTTGATCATGGAGCAGATAATTATTTCATATCCGAGATGAATTAGTGGTTAACAATGCAGCCTAATTTTCATGGGTCTGAAATCTTTTCATGCTGGATAGTAAAATTCTCAGTGCTTAAGGTTTTGCTTTGTTTTTTTCCCTGTTTCAATTTTTCTTCCGTAATTTTTTTATTTGGTTTGGTTTGGTTTTGATTTCTTTGTTTGCTCTACACACCTAGCTTTCTCTTTTGGGGGAAGAATAAGCATTTCCTTTGAGAAGGATAGAATTGCTGCTTGCCCTTTCATTTAATTACTACTTTTTCAGGGACAAGAATAATTTCTGTGAAGTACAGATTTAATTCTCTCTTCCTTGTCAAACAGTTCTCTTTCCTCCTTCCTTGATTACAAATAATTCTAGGTTTTATTTTTGTTATGTGTAATACATTTTTATCTGGTGAAACTTAGGACCTTCTGGTGGATCCAGCAACCTCATCCATAAACATGTCTCTTCATTTGCCAATTAGACTTCTAAAAATTAATACTTATTCAGCTTTACTTTATAAGTAACTTGACCATCACATTCAAAGAGATATGGAAGTCCCCCCCGCCCCCAATCTCTGGATTGTGGCATTCTCATTGTAATCTAGTTTTAGGTACAAAGTAAGTACTTACAATATCTTTGTTGAAGCTTGTCAAACTTTAAAAATCCAGGTTCTCTGATATTTTATTCATTTTGGAGGCTGTTTACCCTTTCCTGTATTAGCATATGGAATATACAGCACATTGTTTTTTAAGTGGTTTGAAGCACATTTAAGACAAAGGTATAATGTATAACCAGAAGTAAGACTTGTTTAACAGTAAAAAGAGATGAGGAACCAAATGACATCTTGACCTAGGCTGTAAACTCAAAAAGAGAGAACACTGGGTATCTTCGGCAAAAATAGGAAATACAGTATTCTAACTACCCAGATTCAGAGGCTACTTCTGTATTACTACTGTATTAGTACTCTGTATTACTATCTGTAACTCTGCTTCTATCTAATCTATGACAAGCCCCAATCACTGCTCGAGTTCTTCTTATAATTTGTTCCAGATTAGGTTTTCAACCTTTTCTTCAGGTGAGATCTTAAACATTTAGTGCTCTCCTTAAGCCTCTGAAAATGCTTCTAATTTCATCACTCTCCATCATTTGTCCCATTAATGTTTCTGGTTTGCCTTCTTGTGTCAGGCCCTTTACTGAGGAGTGCAAGTATGATGATCACCAAAAATAAAGATGGGCCTTGCCTCTGAACATGAGGCTGGGGTGTGGTGGAGGGGGGTTAGTTATTAATCACCTAATCACAAAACTCATAAAATTTCAACTACAAAAGTCAATGATGACCTGAATGCAAAACCTCATTAAACTTTTAAAAGTTTATCTTCTTTTTTTCCTTTAATGTAGCTTGTGCTTTGTCATTCTGCTGCCTCTGCTGGTCCCTTGTCTCTGATCACTCCTCAATATCTTCTGATGGCTCCTTTCTTCAAGAGTTTCTTAGAACATAGGGCTTACAGGTTCCATGTTTCCATGTTTGTTTCCTCTGCAAATCTCTAAGTAAGGAACAAACTGAGATCCTAAAAACATTAGAGAGTTTATATAAAAGTATTTCTTTTAAAAATGATAAATATGCTATCTTTCACTTTCTCTTCCTGTGGCCATCCTAACATTGACTGGAAATTTTATTCCCTATTACAAAAATCTTTTGATTTTTTTTTAATATTTTATTTGTTTATTTGACAGAGAGCTAGAGAGAGAGCACAAGTAAGTAGAGTGGCAGGGAGAGGGAGAGAGAGAGAAGCAGGCTCTCTGCTGAGTAGGGAGCCTGATGCGGGGCTCGATCCCAGGACTCTGGAATCATGACCCAAGCCGAAGGCAGCTGCTTAAACAACTGAGCCACCCGGGCACCCCTCTTTTGATGTTTTTGACTGACTTCCTGTTCAGCAAATTCTGATTGTCTCCAATCTTTATTTCCAGTTCAGTCTCACAGAAGAAAAACTACTCTAAAATGATCTTATAGTTACAAACTCAGGAGATGGGCAGCCAATTTAAAATTTTCTCCAAGTAGTAATCATTTACACGTATTTGCCGTCTCTAAGCTAATCATTTTTATTCCCTGAAATGAGGTTCTTAGTGTGGTTTGTCTTCCAGGCGCAGTTTTTATTAATATTCTTTGTGTGACAACCATGCTGAGGACAAAGGAATCAGAGACAAAAAGACAACAACTTAGACCTTTATTAATAGTTAGTATAATATACCTTGTCTATAATACAGTGGATATTTTTAACGCACATCAGTTTTTTTTATAGTTTCCTAAACATTTTTATATCAGGAAAATCAAAAACATTTATAATGAAATTAAACTGTATGATAAAAATATAAAGAAAATTCCCTATCATTTCTGATACATTAATGTTGCCAAAGCTAAAATGGAAGTGAAAAATACATTACTTTTATTTAATTTTTAAAATTATATGAACAAAACATTATAGACAACCCTGGGGTATTTTTTAATCTATTTCAGTAAGAAGATGAAAATCTTGGAGTTTATGGAATTAATTCTGTGCCTTTTTTTTTTTTTTTTTTTTTGAGAGAGAGAGAGAGCACGAGTGGAGTAGGTGGGAGGGGCAGAAGGAGGAGGAGAGAGAATCTTAAGCAGACCCCATACCCAGTGCAGAGCCCTGAATGGGGCTCGATTTCAGGACCCTGAGATCATGACCTGAGCCAAAATCAAAAGTTGAATGCTTAACTGACTGAACCACCCAGGCACCTCTGTCAGTATCTTTTCAAAAAATTAGCATTTAATTAATTTTCTACTTTATCCATGTAAACTAACTCTTAAATATTGTATCATTATTAAAAATTTCAGGGAAGATGATTGTGATATTTTATCCATAAGTTTGATCTCCATTATTAATCTTAGATATTAAGGTTCAATATTTACTTTGCATTGTAATAGTTTACCTACTTAGATAATACACCCTTTATGTTAAACCTTCTAAAACATTCAGTAGCACAATGATAGCATAGGTTTTCCAGTAATTATTTTTGTACCTTTCTTTCTTTCTCTTTCCCTTCCTTCCTTCCTTTTTTTCTTTCTTTCCTTCTTCCTTCCTTCCTTCCTTTTCTTTCTTTCTTTCTTTCGTTTGTATTTAAATGAACACTCTGTGCTAGGAGCTGTTAAGGGTACAGTTATTAAAGACATTAGCTTACCCTCAATTGTTTTATGTTTAGGGGAGTCATTAATAAACAAGAAGCTAGCAGGCTGGGATAAATGAAAACTTTCTTGTGGGAATGTAACTAATTTTGACTAGAGAAAGAATAAGCAGCAAAGTTTCATGGAAGGGGTAGGAATTGGTACTGGAGTATTTCAGCCCATTATAATCCACCTTTTTTTCAGTGTATTTTCAGGCAGAGTTCCTTGGTAATGAAACACCTCAGGATGGTTTTCTTCTCATGGCATCCTGGTTAAGCACCTGCTGTTTCAGGGAACCAACAGTAGTGTGTCCTGTGGTAGTCCTCGTGCAAAACCCCAAGGGAAATACCATCCCAAGGAAATTTTTGAACAAGACTATACACCTCACAAAGGTGACAGCTGAAGGATGGTTTTGCCTCCTAAGCAGCAGGAGTTCATGGGTGTTTTGTTGTCATTCATGCCACAGGGACAATTTCTGTGTGACTGCTCTACTCTCTTCTTTCTCAGGCTTGCTTATATAACTCTCTTTTCTGTATTTTTTATCTTTGCATCAGTTCAATCATTGTTTCTGCTTCCTTATATTTTAAGCTTGCTCTCTTCTGTTCAGCAGCCTTCTACCTTTTATCCTCTTTCTATTTACCTTCAAATCTTACTACAAAAAACTTTTAAAAAACCCATCATTTTCCAGTTCAAGCATGAGAGATAATCTAATAGGCAAGAGTTGTCTTTCCTGCTTTCATTAAATTCCATTGGCTCGAGTTGGCACCATGACTGTATCAGTCTAGCTCAGTGGCTTAGCTGCATCCCAGCAAGATCACCTCTTCTGTGTCATTGTGTGAGGAGAATGAGTTCTCAAGCAATCTCATAAGAAGCCACAGTAACCAGAAGGTCATTTTGATGCACCAGAAGATTCTAATTTAGAGAAAGTACTATTGACAAAATTTCCAGATTATGTTAATCCTGTTACTAAAGAAAAAGGTGGACCCAGAGGCACAGAACCTACCCAATATGCAATTGGAAATGTAAAAGATGCTGTATTGATTTTAAAGCCACATATTATTAACTTCATGACAGGTTTCATGACAACTATCAAATATAGAGATAAAATTTGGTGGCGTGAAAGCATTTATGGTCTTTATATCCACCAAAGACTAAAGAAAAAAAAAAAACCTGAAGACTACCAAAAACTGATGTAGCAGCAATGGAAATGCATCATTCAGATCTCCTCTTAGGGGAAGCAGAGTTGACTGAGAACCTCAGGTGTTACCTCACAGAATCCCCCACTGGGTTTCTGCTGAAGCCACACTTCCCCCAGCTGTTCTTAGCCAATGAATGAGTATGGGGGGGCTGCAGTAAATGAGTATGCTGGCCCACTCCCCTGATGGGTGACATTGGGTCAAGGACGTCCCATTAGCCTCCCCAGAGTTTTGTTGGTACAGTGCTGCTGTTAAAGACTCTTCCTACCCAGTCCTCCTTTTTCCTCTTTCCCCATCACAGGTGTCAGATTCTGCCTACTTTGCCCCTTTAAAGTTCAACACATCTCCCCAATAAATCTCTTTCATATAAAAACAAAAACAAAAACAAAAAAACCCAGCAGAACTCTTTTGGCCCATTGGTGAATGTACTGCTTTGGGACCTAAAACATGGCTTCCTGAGGCTACTGTATTAACAAGGACTTTGTGTGGGATACTTACCCTTAAAAGGGTAGGGGCTATGACAGGTGCTTAGATTGACTGACATTCGAGTAAAATAATATTCTACCTTGAGAGGTGCTGACATTTTGTTTTAGAATCACTTGGGAGAATATTTTCCATAAATGTTTGCAGTACCTCAGAATAAAGGGTTTGAGGAATCCATGTGGTACACTGATGTTGACCTTTTCCCTCTAGCTTTATAATCATTACTTATGTTGCTTAGCAACTCTGTAGCATTATCTCCAAACCTCATATTAACTTGAAATACAATAGAAATGAAAATTATAGAAATGTGACTCTTAGGAATTGATATTTTTTCAAGTTACTGTCAGCAATAACATGATATTACAAGGCAGACTATACAATATAGAATATTTTGTGGCATTTCTGAGTTTAATATAAAGACTAATCTAACACCGAGGAACTTTAATTAGTAACAATAGAAATGTAATGGTAATAGCCTTTCAGCTGGCTTTTCACATCCCTTAATCTAAACAACATTTCTCAAGAGGAAGAACAAAACAAAACCCTGAATTATATATTTTTTTCTTTGAAAATCATTCATAAAGGCACAAAATGTGGCATGATTTTTTTGAGTAGTACAATGCCATAATCATCTTAATGATCTTTATTATTCCCTTTTCAAAATTGGGGCAATGCTTTGCAAAATGATTGTTTAAGAAGAAGTAAAAGCTTTCAGTTCTTATGCAGGAAGGAAGGAAAAATGGGTCACAGAGGGACACATTAATTACTTTGTCAACACCATTCATTGAAAACCTATCCTCTTGGCACTAGGCTATAATAATTACTTATAAGACAGAAAGAATTTGGCCAAACCAAAAGAAAGATTGAGCCAGTGTTCATATTGCTGGTGATATGAAAAACTAAGTGGAGAGAATTTATAAGACATGTATGATTTGCAGATATTTAAAGACTTTTCACTTTGAAATAAACACTGACCTGTATATCTAAAAATGAAAAGAATTCAGGAAATGTGTGGGCCTTTGAAAATTGAACATAGAGTTCAGAGAAAGTTCTCTCTGTTGAAATCCTCACCTTCCACAAGTTAGTGAAAGCCCTCTTAGAGCAGTGTGTCTTTTAACTTTTGGAGGGATAAGGACCACTTCAAAAATCTGATGAAAACCATGGACTTTCTTCTTTGAAAAATACAGATCATCAAAAAACATTTTGCGATGAATTTCCAGGGTCTGTAAAGCCATAGAAGCCCCCCTGAGGAAACTGATAGCCAAAAAAGAAACCCCGATTCAGAGAATGTGCTCTTAGCAGGTGCAGTTGGGAGTGGCTGCAGGAAGGTGGGGGTGCAGGTGGAGGGGGTCCAGTGCAGAGTGTACAGGGCTAAATAACATTCTCCCAAATGAAGAACTCCCTATAACTTAACGATTGACTTTTCTCCTCAATCATTGCTAAACACTTCCTAATTTCTCTGCAAGTACCATAACAACAATAACAACACAAGATTAGGATTTTGAACTTTGTCTCTGCTCTTATTTAACCAAGTGACCTTGGACAATCAGTTAATCCTACTTCACTTTACTTCCTGTGCTGTCAAGTGGAGATAATATTTAACTTAAAAATTAAATATCATATGCAATGTTCAAAGGAAGCCCTCAAATGATCTGTGTTATTATATTCACTAACACTGCCAAAATTTTGTGTCAATTTGAGTTTGAGCCTGTAGGCAGATAATTATTTAGCCAGAAAACTTTCGAAAATACAACAAAAGATGTTATCTAAAATGAAAATATGTCTTTTAAAATTCCCCTAAGTGACATGCCTTGGGTATTTGTTGAAAAGAAACTGGTCAATACATTGGAGCTATAATAATGAAATAAAAAAAATTGTTAAAACAAAATTTTAATAGAAGTTATTGAAGATAAATGTTTAAATATTGAATTGCTTTGGTATATTTTTATGAATTTATTTTACATTATTAGATAAAAATGGTTTGAATTTTAGAGATAAGCTGTATTTCTTTTATTTAATATTTTTGAGATAATCTGTATTTTAATTTCAATACAAACTATTGCTGATCTTAGTTTTCTTTAAGGTTTGTTACAAAAAAGGTTTATAAAAAATAACTAATAATAACACATAATATACATTTATTTGTTAATTATACATTTATTTATTTATTAATGCATTATTTTTGACATTTCAGAGTGTAGATGATTCAGATCTATCTGTCATTGCCCAGAACAAGAAATGCTTTGACAACGATATTGTTTGTTCCAAAAGTGTTTTGATCTCGGTTGGGGACACTGAAATTTACCTGAATGATACTCCTTACAAACAAGTGAGTAAATTATTTCTTTTAGGATCATTTTATCTTGTCCCGAGAATACTGAAAACAAAATAGAAACAATTCAGAGAACTTTTCTCTGCAAGTGATGACTAGATTCAGGTTTTCTTTGTTGTTTTATGTGGTGTCAATAAATCATACGTGACTTGTCTCTTTGACTTACTTTTTTAAAGACTTATACATTTATTTGAAAGAGAGAGTGAGAGTGAGAGAAAGAGTGGAGAGAGGAGAGTGGCAGAGGGAGAAGGAGAAGCTGACTCCCCGCTGAGCAGGGAGAAGGTTGCTGGGCTGGATCCCAGGACCCTGCCATCATGACCTGAGCCAAAGGCAGATGCTTAATTGACTGAGGCACCCAGGCGCCCTGGTCCCTTTTGTTTATGTTTCACTTCTCCATATTCCAGTTCTTTCCTCTTTTCTTCAAACCCATGGTACCATGCTGGCCCTAGCATCTCCATCTCCAGTTCCATCTACACTGGATGCTTGGCTTCCCGAGTTAGTTCCTCTCCTCTTACCCTGCCATACTGCAGCCAGGGCAGCTTTTTTCCCCTAAAATGGGGATCTAATCTTCCATCAGTGTAGTGATTCAAAACTCTCAGATGACTTCCCAGTTCTCTGATAATTCTTTACCAGTCTGACCATCATCACCTCTCCTGCCTCACATCTCCTTACTTTCTGCTTTGAGCCCATGTTACAGAAGTCAGAGTTTTCATTAGTTCTTTTGATGGCCTATTCTTTCTCTCACCTCTGTTTCTTCGTGAATGTCATTTGCTCCTGCCTGGATCTGCCTTTTCTTTAACTTATTCTTCTATGATAGGTCTCATCGTAAGTCCTTCAGGAGCTCCTCTTCATATCTTCAAGCGCCCCGTTAGGACACGTAGCATATATTAGTGAGATTTCTTGTGTGATTGTCTGTCTTCTGACCATTTGTCTAAGAGTTTTGTGAGAAGTAGGACTGCTCTCTCCCTTATTTATTCCTGTATTCTTGGAGCCTGCCCAATTTGAAAGAATGAAAACATTTAATTCATTCATCCATTCATTCATTCATCTACTATCTCCCAAAATCTCTATTAATTATTGTGACTAAAACAGTGAAAAGACACTGTGCTTATCTTTCAGGAATTATACTCAGGGGAGGGAGACATTCAAATAAACAAGAATACGCCATGGAATGTGCTATGGCCAGAGTGTGTGTAGGACAGTATGGGAGTCCCCAAGAAGAAGCCAACGTTGGATGTTTAGGGTAGTTGTTAAGGGTGTAGACTTTCGAGTCAGTCAGTGCTCACCTAGAACCCCTGCTCTGTCACTTGCTGGTTGTGTCACTTTGGGCAAGTTTCCCTCACCTATTTAAGCTGCAGATTTCTCAATTGTAAATTTGGAATGATGATAGAATCTACTTCAGGGGCGCCTGGGTGGCTCAGTGGTTAAACCGCTGCCTTCGGCTTGGGTCATGATCCCATGGTCCTGGGATCGAGCCCCGCGTCGGGCTCTCTGCTCAGTGGGGAGCCTGCTTCCTCCTCTCTCTCTCTGCCTGCCTCTCTGCCTACTTGTGATCTCTGTCTGTCAAATAAATAAATAAAATCTTAAAAAAAAAAAAAAGAATCTACTTCATAGGTTCATATGATGTTTAAATGAGATAATGGATTTCAAGAAATGACTTTCTTCCTCTCTTTCACCCTCCTTATATTTGGAAGGCTCAGAAGATATGCTTTGGATTAAACGATTGGAACTGAATCTTTTTTTTTTTTTAATATTTTATTTATTTACTTGACAGAGATCAGAAGTCGGCAGAGAGGCAGGCAGAGAAAGAGGAGGAAGCAGGCTCCCTTCTGAGCAGAGAGCCCGATGCGGGTCTCGATCCCAGGACCCTGGGATCATGACCTGAGCCGAAGGCAGAGGCTTTAACCCACTGAGCCACCCAGGCGCATATATATATATATATATATATATATATATATATATATATGTGTGTGTGTGTATTTTTTAAGAAAAAAAAACTGAAGAGAAAATAGTAAATGCTCTTGCAGAAACAATTTGACACATTTTTGAAGTGGTAATTACAGTTCAGTGTAACTTTCAACTTCCAGTGTTCACCTGTATGCAGGCGTAGATGAATCTTCATGTCAGTTGCGAAGTATGAAGTAAGATAAAGTCATAAAAATACTTTGGCCCTAACAAGTACCCTGCTAATATTTTCTCTTGAACATCAGAAGTGAAAATAAGTACCACTATTTTTGGCAGATGGATTGCTCATTGAGGGGAAGAAAAAAAATGTTATTCTTTCAATAAACACAATTTTGTTTCATCAAACATGTTAAGATATAAATGTTTTATAAATTTATTTAAGTGGCACTTTAAATATTTTCAGTCTCCACCTTTATAACTTATCTTTCTAACATCATTGGAGCTTGTTGAAAGTGCTACAATTCTCATCTGAAGTAGAGGTCTAGATTTGGGGCAATTCACAAAACCCTCCTTTTTCTAATGGAAAGCATCTCTACTTCTTAATCTGAAAAGAAAGAAGCACACTATCTCCTTTTGACCAAAGAGAACTGTTTTTCTTGTCTTAAACTCCCCTGTTTAGTAAAAATGAAGGATTTTTACCTCTACGGGCAAATAGAAAAGATATCTTTTACATCAGGAAAACGGATGTAGCAACAACCTTAAGAAGTCTAATGATAAGCTGCCTGCCTTATCCAAAAATTATTTTTAGGCTCTAAAGATAGGTCAACCAGTCCAAGAGAACTTTAATAGGAAAATACACAAAAAAGCATCTTATGGATTGAAAGGAGCTATAGGCCACCAATATTCTGCTTACTTGCTTTAATTCTTGCTGATCAAGCAGTAAGGTAAGAGCCGTGAATGGGCTGTTGCAGGAAGGTTTTACACATCTATACATCACACCTTGATCCAGAAGCCGAGGATACTGTTATAAACTTGATAAAGTACCTCTTTCAATGAGCTAACATTCAGGTGGGGAGAAGGCAGATAATAAAACCGAAGAAAAAATCATATAATAGAAAGGTATTGAAAAGTATAATCAAAACAATAAAAATAGATTCTATGGCAGAGAGTGACTTGGGGTCAGGCCAGGCTACACATTGGGTGGGCCTAGTAAAGAATGATAATGTGATGCCTCTTGTTCAAGCAGGAATTATTCTTTCTCCCTTTGTTTTGCTGTCTCTTTTGACCTGTCATGGTGTGTGCATGGTTCTTTTTTCTTTATTATTTAAGGCCTTGCTCACTCAGGAACAAGGATGCTCCCAGGTTGTGTGAAGACTCTCCTAGGCACCCAGGTCCTTGCCCCATACCTCCAACTTGGCACCTGGGAGGAGAAGGAAAAGAGGTTAAGGAAATCCATTATCCATGTGTATGCTTATACAATATACACTGTTCCATATAACATATTGAGCCCTTGTAAGTTTGAGCTTGTTCTAGAAAACTCTTTATGGGTGTGACGAAGTTTATTTACCTTGCCCTAAGGAATGTTTCTAAAATAGTATTTCCAAACTCTGACTTTGTTATTCTATAATCAAAGGATAGTATATCCACTTCACAATTTTTTATTTTGCATCTGCCTGAATTTGCTTTACTTTCTTTGATTTAATTTGATTTTAATATTTTTAAAGTTATTATATGAGTTAATTACAATGTCAGATTTAATGGGATCTTTTACAGGGTATAGCCTCTGCTCATAAGGAATGCTGAATATTTGTTCTTTAGGCTAAATGTGCTCTTAATTTTCCCAACAGTTTCCATCTCCAGTTTCTCTCTAAGGTTGTTGTTAATAGCCTACAAATTATCTTCCTTTAATATAAGCATGGTCCATCACTTTCCTATTCAGAAGCTCTTACTGAATGCATTTTGCACATAGAATAGCAGCCTTTGACTGTATGGACAACTTGGCTGCAAAAGGGTCTCTTACTATGCTTCTCATGAAACCCATGTTCGAGCCTTTTGGTGCTCTCCTTACCTCTGAACAGATTTTGAATTTTCTTGCCCCTAAGTCTCTATTCAAGCTATTACTTTTGTTTGGAATGATTTCTTCTCCATTCTCATTTCCAGCTCTGTATACTTTCTTGTGTATGGTCTCTTACAGATCCGTTCATTATCCCACTCCTTGCAAGAAGCCTCTCCAGGTCCCTTTAATGGAAATCCATTTCCCCTTTCTCTTTCTCTTTCGCTCTCTCTCTCTCTCCCTCAATATAGATAGATATAAATATGGATACAGATATAGATGCATCTATCTATCTGTAGATATATATATATACATATATACCTATATATGTAGATGTATCTATTTATCTACCTATAGATCTATTAATCTATCTGTATATAATATATTTTTGGTACTTAATCATATGAATTATCATCAGCATAGAATTTGAGTTAGCAGATATAACCCCTTACCCTTAATATACTCTATGCTCATGCTTTTGTTTACGCTCTTTTCTATAGCAGAAATACTTTTGCTTATTTATTCATATTGAGCCCATCTATCAGATTATGTCTCATTACCAATTTATGTATTTCCTATTTTATGCATATTTTATGCATTTGTTTTGTCTTTTGCTATGGAGCCAGCCAAAAATACTTGTACATAGATACTCATTGGTAGTTACTAATTAATGTTTACACTTTGGTTAAAGAACAAATAATTCATTTTTCTCTTTCTTTCCTTCTTCCTTTTTTTTTTTTTTTAAGAAACGATCAGGTTTTTTTCTGGAAAATAAGCCTACGTACCAGCTTTGGAAGGCAGGGTACTACATAGCAATATACTTTCCAGAAAATGATATCACTATTCTTTGGGATAAAAAGACAACCATTCATATCAAAGTTGGACCCCGGTGGAAGGTAGGTTAACCTATTTGTTAGGCCAATCGAAATGAAATGTAAGAAA
This sequence comes from Mustela nigripes, assembly GCF_022355385.1. Lineage (NCBI taxonomy): Eukaryota > Metazoa > Chordata > Mammalia > Carnivora > Mustelidae > Mustela > Mustela nigripes. The sequence goes on along the minus strand of NC_081562.1, from coordinate 38,299,933 downwards.
TGAAGTTACATTTACCTTTAGATGTTTTATGGAAATAAAACAATTGACATTTTCTTTAAGAAACAAGTTATATTATCAGAATTACTAACTCATAGCCCAGTGAAGAAAACTCTTACCAATTAGAGTACAGTGTTGCGTACAGTTCTTTTTGACTTTAACCTTGGAGTAACCATTTTCCGAAGTTACTTAGGTCAACTTCTTTCTTCCCATCCCTTTCAGCGTGGTTATGTGATGTTTGTCATACTGTTAGATTTATTTATTTGTTTATTACATTCTGCATTCCATCTTTTCCTCCACATTCTGGATTTTTTTAAAGTTTGCATACAGTACATTTGTAAAAAAAAAGTTATGGTCTAGAGTTCTATGGATTTTAACAAATGCATGGAGGTTTTTTTAATCTCTCACTAGAGTTTCTATATAGAACAGACCTCTCTACTCCCGATTTCTCCCATGTTGCCCCATTATTGTCATCCTTTACTGATCTATTCTTCAACTCTATAGTTTTGCCTTTATGCTACCTGTTGGGTCTGGCTTCTTTGACTTCACAAAATACATTTAAGGTTCATCCATACTGTTGGATGAATTAATAGTGTTTTCCTTTATACTGTTGAGTAGTATACCATTGTATGGATGTACTAATTTGTTTTATTTATTCATGTTCGAAGATTCGCTCTGGGCTGGTTAGAATTTTTAGCAATTTCCATTTTAAATTGTTTTAATATTATTTTCTGTTAAATGTATAAATATTAAGTATGATTATTATTTTAAATATTATAAATCTTATTAAATTTATATATGAGATTTAAATTTATATATGATTTATATATAACTTAAATTTATATATGAGATTATTTTTGAAACAATACATTTTAAAAATCCAGTTTATCTGAAATTGAAGTTCAGACTCATGGATATAATGTGTGGCAAGTTAGAGAAAAATTGGGATAGTAACAACATATTCTTATTGGACTGTGGAAAAGTTACATAGTTTTAAAGATTTTAATATGTTGTAAATTTAAGATATTATTGTATATTAAAGTCATTTTCTTTCAACCTCAAGTGAGATAAAGCCCATAAATCTATTACTAGGGTTTGCTGGCTTCCTGCATTTCTTTGATGCAAATGAAACAAGTTAGTTACTGCCATACATCTTCAACCATGTTTTTCTGCCATCCTTTATTACATATCCTCTCTTCTTTACTTTTTGTCATACTGTATTCTTCTACATCTCCCCCTTTACTGCTGCCTTAAATTGTTGGGTGATCATGGAGGAAGTGGCCATTGTCTTGCAGAGTTATTGTGGCTTCTGAGAAAGAGGCACAATGATACACAGTGGTCATGACAGTTGCAATCCCAGGGTTATTATCAGCTTTGCTGGAGACCTGGGCAGCCTATTTTATCAGCTAAGGGCTACGGTCCATTTCTCACTATATGAAGAAAACCTTCAGTTGTTTAATTTCATTGTTTTAAGGGTGGATTTCCATTGTTTTAAGAAGAGTATTCTTCTTTGTACTTTTGGTTTATCTTCCTTCCCTAAAAGTAAAGCATTTCACATTATTTGAGAAAATGCAATGGGTAATGTTAATATGATTACTTCATATGGCACTTTTAGTAACCTTCATATGGCACCTTTCATAACCTATAACAACCTTTATAATTGTGAAATAAGATGTGGTTTTTATTTATTGTGTCTCATAGTGGCATGATACATGAATATTAAAAAGTTAACTTTTTCTTTTAGAAGTTTTGTTTTGAATGTTTCGGCTTTTCAGAGTATGACCTAGAAAAAAATTTATTATTCTTATTGTTTCAACATTTATAGTGTTACAGAACCTTAAGCATATTCGGAGGTGGGTTTTTCATCATTAAAATATATATGTATATGAATATATACAGAATATATATGTATACATACACATAAATATTATAGTGTCTGTATTATACTTCTCCAAGTTACTTATATTATTACTTGTATCAGTGCTAAGACAATGGTAAGTGTGACTAGATAAAATTTGGGAGATGGCGAAACATCATTAAGAATTTAAAATAACAAATATAATTAAATAGGTATGAAATTATCTTAACATATTTATATAATTGTGGAAATTCTAAAATGTCTATTTTAGATCTATTTTAGATTTTTAGTGAATGAGACCTTAAATGTTGATGTGAAAATAGAATATTTCATATTTCATGATTTTTTTTCACTTTAGAACAAACTATCAGGATTATGTGGAAACTTTGACAAATGTACTTCAAATGATATGACCACTTCCAATAACTTAGAAGTAAGAAATGCCCAAGTATTTGGAGATAGTTGGGCATTAGGGCAGGTAAGCAGAATATATGTATTATAGAACTCAACAAATATTTTTTGATATATTTATTCACTTAATCACTTTTTCTTACAGGAAAATTTATTTAGGTAATACTACTTTATGTCATATTTGTATAGTAATTCATAACTGACAAATTACTTTCACATTTACCTCTGTAAAGCTTGTACAATCTTGTAATGTAAAGGGTGTTATCTCTATATGACAGATGAAGAAATTGAGGCTCAGGAAGGTTTAATGACGTGCTTAATATTGTATGTCCAGAAAGAAGCAGAGATGACATTCAAATTCATGTCTTTTAATCTCAGGTTTTTCCTTCCATAGCAAATGCTTTATCAACGTACTTATATTTCTAATAATATAACTTTTGCCAACTCAAAGCAATGAGAAAATGAAGGCAGAATTTCTCACCATTTGTTCTCCAGGCATGGTTGTGTGGGGTGGGGATCGGTAGGGAATGGATTTGTGGTCTGCTGCCTCTGGGAGCAATTTGAATAAAGTAAGTTAGACATATTTCTTTTTTGAAGGATTTCTTGAGTAATTATAAGCTTCCAAGGGAGGAATAAATCTGAAGTGTTTACCAACTTATTGACACAGAACCTGTTTTTATGTATTAGTTGTCAAAGAAATAGTGTCCTGTGGGCCAGCCACACTTTGAGAAATGCTGAACTAACTCAGAAAACAGAATCGAATTAGAAATTAGCATTACTCTTTTCTTCTCCTTTTTCTTTTTAGCCTACTTTTCTTTCTAGCTGAAAGTGGTATCCATAACTACAGCTTTCTGATTTGTTACTATTTGGTTAATTTGCCTTCCTCTTTACCTAGTTTACCTAGTATATCTAAATTTCTTTAAAAACATAAAAGGGGTCTAGGATAAAGCACTCACCTAATTCAGTAAAATTCAGCAGCATATTTGAATGTGGCCCAAGCTGAAAAGTACAAATATTTTATTTAATATATGAACTATCTACTTCTTAGATACAAAATCCTTTTTATTATGGCTGTCATATATCTTGTTGCACTTATAAGTCTTTGAAGAAATTATCTTATATTTGTCCATTTAAAATGAATTAAGGAATAACCAATTTTAATCATAATTAAACATTTGGAGTAATAAAAGAATTTTATACTCACCATAATGTGTATTCTTATTCATACTTAATGGCCAAAACTAAAAAAATTTTTTTAAAGCTTTTTTAATTGGTAAGTTTAATTTAGTGCTTTGATGTTTTCCAGGTTATATGAACCCATAATAGGATTAAAACACAACCTCTGTTATTAGGAATTTAGAGTCTAGATTAGTAGTTGAGCTAGAAAAATTAAGAATGGAAATATGAAATAGGTGCTTTGATAGAGGTGAACAAAGCATTGGCTTCATTACAGTCAAAGGAGGTTTCCCAAAGAAGGTGCCATTGGGCTGAATCCTATAAGACACAGGAACTAGAAAAGTGAAGATGTTGACAAACAGTGTAGCATCAAAGGAGGGAATGGTCCATTAGAAGGTGCAGGAAGACGGGTGTGTAATGGGAATTTCAAAAAATTCAACATGGCAGCTCTGGGGAGTTGGAAGTTGTCAGTGGCTGGAATGCAAAGTATAGAGCTGCAAGCTATGAGTGCTAGGATCTAAGGCCCTAAAGTAGTTAGGAGGCTCTTATAATCCAGCTGGTAATGTTAAGTCAGTGAAGATTTAGAAAACTATACAAATTTCAGAGGCCTTAAAGATTAAAATCATCAGCATCTGTTGAAAGGTTGCATTTAGGAGAATCTGGAGAATTCAATAAAGTCTCATAGCTTTCTGACTTATTGGGTAGTTGCTGATAGGGCAAAAAGGAGAGGAGATAGTGGAGGAAAGTGGGCCAGGACAACTGTGTAGAGATAAGAACAGGCTAGGATGCATTGAGAGAGAGGCTACAGTGAAATTTATGTGGAGATGTCCAGTTTTGAGATTCAGGAAAGATATTTGGGCTGGAAATATAGATTTGGCAGTTACTAGAATATGCAGGTTGTCGAAGCCATAAGAAGTGTACAAAATGAGAAAAATAAGAGGTTTGAGGATCAAGCTTTGCACAGAAGGGAGGGGCAGAAGAATGGGGAAGTAGCAGCCATTGAATTAGGAAGAAACTCAGAAGAAACTGGTATCACAAGAAATAAATGTGGAGAGACATTTAAGAAGGGCAAAGTAGTAAGTAGAGTCAAAGGTAGTGAAAGGTCAGGTGAGATGAAGACTGAAGCATTGCCTTTATATTTAGGCAACTCTAATGAAGAGATCACTGATGACATTTTCAGGGCAGTTTCGGGGAGGTGGATTAGAAGAGGCAGAGACCAAGTTGCTGAGTACGTGGGATGTGAGCCTAGAGACACGTGAGCATGTACAACTCCTCAGAGGATGACTCCGATGAAAATGAATGAGCTGAAAATGAAAGGAAAGAGAATCAATTGCTCACATAATTTTTTAATGACCGCATTTGAGACAAATTTAAAACCATTTACCTCTACTCTCTAATATCGCCAGAATTTTAATAGTATGTTTAATTGTTTTCGAAAAGTAATACATACTATTGAGTTGGCTGAACACAGATGCTTTAGGTAAAACTTGACTAAAGGAATCAGAATATATGAGATGTGATTGTAATGCCGGAGTCAGAATAGTTTACTCTGATTTCAGCCTCAGAAGTCACCCCTTTGAAAACTCTCTCTTCTCACTTATTTCTCTTCAACAGTGTGAAACCCCAAGTGAATTATTTAAACCCTGTGAGGCACATCAAAACAAATTTCCTTATGCCAAGAAAGAGTGCTCCATTTTGTACAGCGATGTTTTTGCTCCTTGTCGCAATGTGGTAAATGAATACTTTACAAAACCTTCATATTTACATGGGTATTGCTGTAGCTGTGATACCGAGATGAATGGGACAAAGAATTTAACCAACTGTTGGCTTTTTGGGTGGACTATCTAACCATTGTCGGGAAGAGAAATTTGGTAGTTTGTTTGTTGGTAGAAGTGGTGCATTTAGTTGATTTACTTTCTCCCTCAATTCATCTTATTTAACAGCATACATTTGTACATATTTATTGTAATACTCTGTTCTACTTCACGAAGCATTTTAATACATCCTCAAAGCCAGAAGTGATTGGTCAAAGCCAAAAATTTTGTTTTTATTTAGAGAACATTGCTGCATGGCATCTTCTCCTCAACCCAATGTATAGTTTAAAAGTATTAGTAGTGGCACATTTAAAAGGGTCTTAAAAGCATATGCCAAGATGGAGTAATTTAAATTTTTAAATGCCTTCCCAACATAATAATTTTAAGCCTCCATAGTTTAAGAAAATTGCTTCAGGTATTCATAAAAATCACTAAAAGTACAATTGGTGATAGAACATTCTTTTCATTCCATGTGAATATGCTAATAAACAATGAGATTGTACAAAATATCAAAATATGATTATATTGAAGTTACTGAAATCACATTTTTTGTAAGACCCATTATCTGTTTTGCTGGTTCTTTGATTTTACATTTGCCTAATAAATTCCTTTCTCCTTTGGTCCCTATAGAGGTTTGAGACGTTGAGAACTCTAGGTGGCAGTGTTAAGTTGATAATACCAAATTTTGAAAACCTACCAGTTTGTTTTCTTTTAGAAGTTTGAATTTGAATCAGTTGTGGTTCGTACTTATTGAAATGAACTCATTTTCATTTCATTTTCAGATCGATGTTACTTCTTTTGCCAAAAACTGCCATGAAGACACGTGTAACTGTAATCTTGGTGGGGACTGTGAATGTTTATGCACCAGCGTGGCAGCTTACGCATACAAATGTTGTCAGGAAGGGGTATCTGTTCACTGGAGGTCATCCACTGTTTGTTGTGAGTACCCTAGTGAGAACATCATCACCAGGTTGGAAACTTATAAAGAGATTAATTTGTCCTATCACAGAACAAATACCATGCAATTCATCATGCAAACAGAATTTAAGATAACTAAACTTTCTATTCCTTTGACAATGCAGATAAACTGTAGTACAGCTAAAGGGTTTATAAAATTAAACATCAAGGTAAAATTTTCTATTCTGTTTGACTGTTGTCAGGTTGACATTCGAACTATAAATTGTATACCACCCTCAAATTGTTTATGACTTCATTCCCCTTACGGCTGTGAAATTTCCCTGTTCTGATTATAAGAAACAGATTTGAGTCTTTAAACTTTTCGTTTACTTATGTAGATGGCAAGTTATCTAAAGATTTTAACACTTTGAGTTCCCATTTCTAAGTAGGCAGATACATTTGTCTACTTATAATCTTACAAAATTTAATTTTTCAACACATCACTCTTAAAGAATCCTCTTTGCTCAGAGGAAGTTCCTAAATAATGATGTCATTCTGTGTTCTTTCACTTGGTCATGGATAAACATACAGCAATATTTTGCATACTTTCAGATAAGGGGTTAGACCTTTAAAGAGTTTAATATTTATTCTTTTATTTTTTTTAGCTCTTGACTGTGAATATTACAATGAAGGTATGTGATATTTCAATAACGATTATTACTATAGCCATTCTGTGGGATTTATTTTCAGAGTAAGAGTTTTTCAACAATGTGGGAACAATAGTTTATAATTCAGTACATAACTCAATGAACAGCTTTACTTTATAAAATTTATCTAAATTTCTAAGTATTTGAGTTAAAATTTATTTCCTGTAAAATAAAAAGTGTGTAACTAAGTTTTCGGCATTTAGGAGGCTCTCAATAAATGTTTTCTGTATGACATGAATAAATTAATGAGTGGAGATAGCTAATTTTTTAGGCAAAAAGGATGAAAGACATATACCAAATGCTTATCTTTTACCATTTTGTATAAATATAAACATTAGTCAAACATTATGTCATAGATATCAATTACTATGATGATAAGCATGTAAGGAATTTATTTTGCCATCATTGAAGGCAAAAATAATTACATATTATCAGAATGAGAATTTATTGATTTAATGGTAATAAGAGGAGGTGCTACCTAAAACTAAGAAATTGACATAAGAAGAAACAGAGTATCACATCCTCAGTGAAAATGCCGGATAATGGCAGAATTAGAGCCTGCTTTATTATCAAACCTGCTTATTGAGGAAGGCATAGCCACTTAAACCTAATTCAAACAAGTAAGATGATCCAGGACAGTGTTCAGTGTTCATTTTGTCCATGACTGGACAAATTCTGGACTCATGATGGGATAAATTAGAGTAATAGTTAAAGGGAAACTGGGCCACTACAAAAACCCCAAGCAACTAATCAAAAGCATTTTTGGTGCCTTACTGAGCTAGGGAGAAATCTGTCAGCTATAAATACCCAAAGAAAGCCAGATAATTTTAGAGAAATAGAGATGACGGATTAAAAAGAAAATTGACATTTTAGTTTTTGGTTGTTTCTGTTACATTTATGGAAGTTTGATGGAGGAAAAAAGCCCAACATTAAAAAAAATTCAGTGCTAGTTAAAGAAAATATAAACCAAAAATATCTCCTGTTGAGAGGTTCACACACATGTGCGTGCGAGTGCATGTACGTGTGCACACACACAAACACATTCTACATCAATCCTTTGGATGTCATGCTGAAATTGAAACTGATTCCCTAAAAGTAATAGCTTTTGTTGTTAACTACTTTATGTATATCATATAATTTAGGCTTCAAAATATGCCTGTAAGGTACTACTATTAACACTTTATAGAGGAGGAATCTGAGGACCAGAGGGGTTAAAATAACTTGGTCAAAGTCACTTGGTCAAAAATGTAGTAAACTGAGATTTGTAAGCAATCTGATTCAGAACCAAAGAGCTTGACCTCCATGCTGCACTGCCCTGAGTATGGTTAACGAACCCCAAACTCAGAAAGATCAACACACATTGTGATCATGCTCTACACAATGTACACAGACATCAGTTTGAAAAAAATTGCTCCAGTAACTTCCTCACTTAAGAAGGCTTGCCTCACACAGTTCTGCTGTAAAAATCTCCATCTGTGCCTTTGTACTTTCTGGCATTTCTTCTGTCGTCCTTTGGATCCCAAAGCAGAATTTTCCATGAATATTGAATTTCTACCTTTTGCTTCTTGATATATTTTGCTTTCTCTCAACAAGTCTGCTGCACTACTAGTGATGGTTCTTTTTTCTAATGTGTTCTAGGATTCTTCAAACCACTTCCCCTGGTGTCATCTATAATATTCAGAGGACGAACATGGGGCGTTTAGCCTCCATGGGACACTGATTGACTCAGTGGAATGGCAGGGGAATCTGTTTCCTATGATCAAAATAATAGGCAAAAGCATTAACTGGACAAGGAGAGTACGAGTTTGCAAAAATAATGCAATGAAGATAGATGATTGAAGGGGAATATAGAATTGAGATTGTTGATACTAGTTATAAAAAGAAAATTGTTTAAATGAATATTTTTAATAGGTTTCATCCCCACTAATTTTATAGATATTTTAAACCTACTTAGTTTTCTTAGGATATTCAGTACTGATATATTTCTTCCTTTATTTAGTACATACCAGGCACTGTGTTTTCAAGATACTTATTAATATTTCAAGCTAATGCCGTAAGAGGAAAATTTTAAAAAAAGTAAGAGAATTCAGAGGTTGCTGTTGATATTATTTCAGTAATCTTTAATGCAAAGGCTATATGTAACATCTTCATATTCATTTTATGGCATTTGCTAAAAATACAAAGATTTTATTATTGTGATTGCTGTCAGTGAACAAGGACTTCAATATTCCACTAAAAATTGTTGTGCAAGTTTTAAGCTCAGAGTGATTTTATTAGCCAGGATATGCCTAATATTGTGTTAAATAATCACTGAAGGAAATGATTACTTTCAGTAGGTGGTGAAATTATACTCTCCCTAAAGAAAATTAATGATAAAGTCAACGATTTTTGCTTTAATTGCTAGTGAAAAATGCATGAGTATCCAAATACAAGATATCAATCAACTGGGAGACAATTCGGAAGCTTTCAATTTTTATACAAATGGATTTTTCAGGTGAAAATTATCTCTTCAGGTTGCTGTTAGTAAAGAACTCATGCTCTGGACAAGAGAAGATTTTGTTTGGCTGTCTAATTCAGTTCCCTTCTTCTTTTTTTAAAAATTTTTTTAAAAAAGATTTTTATTTATTTATTCAACAGACAGAGATCACAAGTAGGCATAGAGACAGGGGAAGGGAAGCAGGCTCCCCGCTGAGCAGAGAGCCCCATGTGGGGCTCGATCCCAGGACCCTGAGATCATGACCTGAGCTGAAGGCAGAGGCTTTAACCCACTGAGCCACCCAGGCGCCCCCGTTTCCCTTATTCTTATATCGAATGTCCATGAGGGTGCTTCAGTCCCTCAAGTTATAGTTTTATATGTCTTCATTTTGAATTATATCTCATTGTGATTTACATACTTATCTACTAATTTATACATTGTTTACCTATTTGTACAAACGAACATGCTTATAAAAGGAAATACATTTGTATCTGGGAAGTATATGTTGCTCTTATCCTTCTTAGAAAGTGTGCCAGCAAATAGTGGAGACTAATGATAGAGCTTTCTTTGGTTCTTGTAGATTTGGGCTCTTAAACACTGTGCATTGTGTGTATTTGTCAGAGCAATGGGGAGGCCGTGTTGTGGGCTCATGAAGAGGTTCTCCACTGTATCTGCTCAGTTCCATCTTGGTGGGAGCAATTGTCTTCAAGTCTCCATCTCTACTCAAGTTGTTCAAATTTTTGGTAAAACTCTTTCTCTCACAGCTTGTAAGGGTCCCCAAGTGCTCATTGGTGAGGCATCTCCAGTCCGTGGAGGAGTCAACACTTGAAGATAACTTATCCTGAGTCTTTGCCTCCTCTCTAGGTCTTCATGAAGGAAATTTTGGTTCTTGGTCCCCTTTTTGCTTCAAAGACTTTTGACTCCAGTCTAATTTCTCCCTTCCCCCAAACCTGATCTTCAGTCCTGAAAGAGAAAAAAAAAAAAACATAACCCTCTGATTTCTTTAGATATTTTTCTCTCCTCCATCTTTAGAGTGGGCTTGTTGAGGAAAATTGTTCCTGAGATAAAAATTAGAGGAAAGAAGGAATGAGAAATTCACTGAGAGCTACTGGATTGATCTTTTATGATAGCACTTGGCACATACATATTAATATTTTACATAACCTATAACATAGAAAATATACACACAACTATTCCAAGCATACAGGTGATAATTATGTAACCTAATTTTGATGATTCAGAAGAAATTTCAAAGTTTTATAGTCTCTCAGTTATATTAATCACGAAGTTTAGACTGGCATGGAGATTAGGCTGGAGGTAAACTGAATTTATTATCACAAAACCTAACTCATCATTTTTTTGAATATCATGAACTTAACTATAATTCATAAGATAAGGTTTGCAGAAAAGTTATTCTGGTTGAGTTTCGAGTTTGTCTCTATACTAATAAGGTTTTTACTACAGTAAATGTTTTCCATTTTATATAGAGCTAGTTAAGTGCATGAGAAGCAATAGCATAAGTGAAAATACTTTGGACATCTTTGTTGAGCTTCGTCTGATTTTCTTTTTTATAGACATGCCTCACTATCAGTAATTCCCCAAACAGAAAATATCGTAGATCACGTAGATCACGTCTGTGACTTCTGTTTTCATGCAATGCAACCTGTTAGAGAGAGATGATTTTTTAGAAGACTTTCAAAATCCCTGGCCATAGATAGAGATAAATTTATGTTTATTGAGAATAGTTTTAAATCATACAATATTAGAGTGGAGAGTTACCTACACAAACTTTTTCACCTAGGTGAGAAAAACGGAGATCCAGAAAGCTTGAATCAATCTTCTAAGGAGCACTGCTTTAACTATACAGATACATGTAAACATAAATATATATGTTTTAAATTACATAATCTAAATATGATTTATATATTCCAATTTGCTATAGTATGTTATTTTTTAAAAATAGTTCACTTATTGTATCAAAGATAAATACTTAAGTGCACAATAATTTTTGTGGTATTTCTTTGTTATTAACATCTATCCCATTGAAATGTCAGCTTGAAATGTAAAACTCCAATGCCAATTGTAAAACTCCTATGACAATTTATTATTCTCTTATCTGCATTTAACTAGGGCTTGGAGAAGGGCCATACATGCTGGCAAGTTATGGACAGAGTGGCCTTGTTCTGGGGGCCAATATGACCAGTAGAAGCATTTTCTCTTTGCCAAGGAGTAGTATTCATGGCAATTTATTTTTTAATTTTATGATCACTCCAGGCCTTTTTAAAGAGAAGGCATCATGTAAGTATAATTTCCAATTGAAAATAGGAATTTCATTTTCCATTTACATTGTTTTTCATTTATTCATGTAGTAGCTATTAGTTGGGGATCTAATACATTAAAGGTATTTTTTTAGGTGTCCTAAAGGGTATAAAATAAGAGACTGGTACACGAAACAATTATCTCTTTTGTATATAAAATCTTTTCTTTGTTTATCTTTTAGCATACATACATTAGAATTGAAAATATTTGACTGAATTTTTGGTCCTAAATAAAGCATAACTTAAATTTTCATAGTAACCATTATAGACTTGATTTGAAATTTTGATTTGATATCAAAGTAGTTAAGTATTAAGAAAATAAATCAGAGTCTAGAAAGCCTTTTGTCCTTTATGGCCTTGTCTTTCCTGGAACCTGGTCCCACATTTACTGATTTCCATCTGCAGATCTATACTGGTCCAATTCACTTGGCACCTGTTCTAACTAGTGGTTAGTGTCCCCTTCTGACTGGAGATAATCAGGCTACGTTGGTGCTATACTATACTACGTTGGTGCCCTACTTAGAATCACTCGTGAGGTGTTACATGAGCTTAGAAAATATTTATTAAATGAATCAGACTTAATTTTTTTAATCTATTTTGAGAAATCTCGTGATTTTCTAGTTAGAATGAATTGTATTCTTCTTATTAAAAAACTTTAGTTCTTTTTAATCTATGAAAACCCCTATCACAGTCTGAAGTTCCGATTTATGTGTTTGTTCCATACTTTTCCTCTGAAAAAGATTTCTTTTATTCTTCTTTGCATCCTCCAGGGCTCAACAGAAGGACTTGCAAGTTTTAAGATATAATCAATGCCTTTGGAATTATACATTGGATTTGAGCGAGCTCTTCATTTTATGATTTATATTAAGTGATGTTTTAATAAAAAAATCCTAACGGATTTAAATTAAAACCTAAAAAATTAAGGTCTAAGAAATTAAACCTAAACTCTATTAAAAAAAAAAACTCTTATATCATGGGTTTTACAAATATGAGGAAAACTTTTTCAAGCATTTACCAAAAAAGGATGACATTTCTCAAATGTTTTATAATTGTTCATTAGCCCTTTGACCATCTATTGGGAAATAGACAATAATGTTGAGCAAATAGTTTTTTCTTAATGCCGCAAAATCACTTGCAAGATTATTTACCCATTAAGAGCCCAGTTATATTGTAATGCAATGACATGCCTAAATTGATCTGTTTCCTATTCTTTTAGATCATCCAATTTAGCTCTTTGGAGAGTCTGTGCATTTGAAAATGTTAAAGCTTGCAAATACAAATATGTGTTCAATCAGTCATTCAGTTCCTTGTATGAAATTGCATGTGCTGGGGTCCGAAGTTGGTATTTCTTGTGTCCCCTGAGGGACACAAGAAATTATTTAAAAAATAGAATTCAGCAAAGACTGGTCTTTTTGAGTTTTTGAGCTAACAATACATTACATTAAAATATTAATTTTCTTTTTAAAGATATTAGAATTCATCTCTGAAATCTTAGAGATGGTCTTCATTATATATGGCAGTTGTGCAATTCTGTCTTTGCAAATACATTTTACAGTGCTGGTGTTGATGATCTCCCACCCAGGCGGAAATCAAACATGCTGCTCTATATTTTACAGCATTGGCACTTGTTTCCTTGGAGTCTGCCGAAAGGCCAAACTACTTTCTCTATGTCCATGATGATGACACTCTCAGTTTGAAACTGTGGCAGGCAAATTCAGCCTTCCATCGAAGAGCCACATTTCTCCACCATCAGGGGCTCTGGATTCCTGGTTACAGTGCATTTGAGTTATACAGCAAAAAAGGCTTTTTCATCATCCTCACAGATTTTAGTGTCAAAGCATCAAAATATGATGATTCTGAAGAATTCAAACATTCAAGTAGCTTCAGCATAGAAGGTATGATTTCTGAGATCTTCAAAAGGAGAATCAATAGATAATTTACCTTTTGGCAAAATATCAAAAATTTTTAAGTCATTTGTAAATGAGTCTAAGTAGACTAACTGGTATGACCTTGAGTGAGTGAGTTTCTTAACCTCTTTGTCTTTGGTTTATGTGAAATTAGAATGGGGGAAATAATAATACCTACTTTATAGAGTTATTATTATGTCACATAAATTAATTGGCAGATAGTTTAGAACAGCCTTAAATAATGTTACTCTTATTTATGGTCCCAGTTATTACTTTTAGGGCTATCTGGACTTTGGAAACTGAGCTTCCTTGCATCTCTTGGGTCTACTGCTTGTACTTTTTCTTTCCTAGAAGGCAGCTTCTCAATATCCTGATTCTTAATGATAAAGGCAGCACGTTTATCTCTGTCTTTTGAATAGTAAGGTATCTGGTTCCATTGACTTCTGGAAGATTTCCCTGGTTCAGTAGAAGCCTGGTTTTATTTCTAGAAATCCTTACAGTTTTATAGCTGTTGAATTTTCTGAATTTCAGAGAGGAATCTCCACTTCCTCATCTGATGTTTTTTCAAAATCTAGGAGCTTAACACATACCTTGGATCTCCCAAACAAATTCCTTCATTTTAACATATCATTTGTTTCATTTATTCATTTGCCTTTTCTGTTGTTGATAAATTTCTGCAAACCTCGATAGTCTTTGGATTTGAGGAATTCAGATGAGCTTCAAATTTTTGCCTATTAAAAAGGGTTCCTGCACTCATGAGAAAAAGTCACTGATATGTCTATACTACATTCTATAGAGCAGATATGATGTTTTTACTTGACTTTACTTAAAAGTTGAATGTTTTGACACTCTGTTTCCCCTCCAGTCTAGTTATACTCAGACCCAGTGGCCCCACCTAAGTTTTGGACAACTGTTGCCACTGGCATCATTAGAATCTCAGAAACTGATCAATGCGGAGTTCTTAAAACTAGGAAATTCTAGGGATCTACTCTAGTCTTAGAACCAATCCTCTGTCAGGACTCACAATTCCAGTGACCTAGATCTAATGGCCACGCTAATCTTTAGATGCACAGATGCCTTCCAAAAAGTTTTATTTTCCTATCCATACTTTAGGATTCCATTCTGTATCCAGAATCTGAGAAACATAACACCTACCATGAATTTTCTCCTTTATGGAGCTCTCTTCTCCAGATATAATTTTGGACTGCTACAGAAAGATTGTTCTATGTTGTGAGAAGAGAGAGTACTAGCAGAATTTGTAAAAGGAAACTCTTCAATCAAGGGAGGTTTTATAACTGTAAGCATGTATTATTAAAGCCCATTCATTTGTTTTTGTCATCAGATAATTCTTACCATGTACAAGGTAATGCTCTAAGTTCTGTGAGAACAAGGATGGAATGCTCTCCCTAGGTTTGATGTCAGGAAATATGTCTTTGGTCTTGCCATTTTCCTAATTGTTTGAACTTGGCAAGTCATTTGGCTCCTCTGAGCCTCATTTTTTTTTTCATTTATAAAATGAAAATAATACTCAATAGGCTTTCTAGGATAAAATAGAATAATGGACAAAAATTACTTTGCAAAAAGTAAAATTCCAAACAAGTGTTCAGTATTATGACATGTAGATCATTAGAACCCAGTGAACATAAAGGGAAAAGATTTTGAATTTTTCATTGTTTTCTCCAACTGCTGGGTTTTAAAAATCTTTGGAAGGTGGACTAACATTTAAATATTCAACCTAACCATGAAATATTTTGATCACCAAGTTATTGCCATGTCTTTTTCCCTAGCTCTGTCTTTTCTACAACATTATGGTCAAGGAGGGGTCAAACCCTAGAAGCGTTGCTATCATAAATCATTATATTTCAAGCTGTACATTAAAAATATGTGCAATCTAGACTTTCTTCTTTCTCCAGAAATACAGGCAGCAGTGCCCTACCGGAGGATGTGTGAATGGAGATACGAACCTTGTGCCACTCCCTGCTTTAAAACATGCAGTGACCCTGAGGCGCAAACGTGTAAATTTCTCCCACCGTAAGTCGTGTTTAACCATTCAATGCACAACTTCCAGCACTAGCACATTCTTCTCTCAATGGACTATTTTTTCTTTTTTTAGAATTTTAAAAGTAAAAGACCATTCTCAAGACTCATTTGTATGTGTTCTATACTTAATAAAGAATTCATTTCCTTGTATTCAAGCAGTAGTTATTGAGGGGTTGTGATGTGGCAGGAATTCTAGCTGATATGAATGTAGTACTGAATGAAACAAAGTATCTCCCGTCATGCTGCTTACACTTTGTTGGGTTAAAGCAGAGAATAAGCCAGTGAAAAAATAAATGTGTAATACAATATATTGTTAGATGGAGATAGTTGTTGTGGAGAAACAGAAAGGAAAGTAAGGGAGACAGAGAGCATAAGGCATGTGTGTCTTTGCTAATTAACATAGAGTGGTCAGAGAAAAACACATGAACAAGGTAGTGTGTGGTCAGAGATGTAAAGGAAGGAAGGGAATTGGCTATGTGAATGTCTGGGGAATGATCTGAGAACAGTGCAAAGGTCCTGGGGTGGGAATATATCTGGTATGTGTGAAGATAAACAAGGAAGTCAGTTAGTTGGGACAAAGTGAACAAAACTAAAAGAAGTAGGAGATGAAACTGGAGAGTCATGGTGGTGTGCAAATCACATAGGGCCTTGTGGTCCATTGTGGGGACTTTGTTTTTTCCTCTGAGCAATGTTCTGGTATATTTTGGACAGAGAAGTGGCATGGTTTGATTTATGTTTAAAAAGTTTCCTCTGGCTGTTGTACTGACTATTGGGAAGGCAGAGGACAAGGGCAGAACTGGTCAGTAATTCAGATAAGATGTGAAAGGGATTTGACTAGGATGCTAGCCCTGAAAGTTGTGAAAAGTGTGAAGATTCTGCATATATTTTGAACTTAGGGCCATGGGTTTTACAGATTTAATATTAATCATGAGAGATAAAGGAGTTAGTTTCAAGGTTAGGCATCAGCAATTTTTAGGTAGAACCATTTGAAATTACCATTTTTGTAGTAAAAAATGCTCAAATATTAGATGTTTCCACTTAATGGGGTGACTTAGTTGCCATCTATTGAGGTAGGGAGCACGGTAGGGGAGCAATCTGTAGGAAAAGTCAGGAATTTAGTTTTGAGGATATCAAATTTGAGAACAAAATTGTTCATTAGATTTGGCAAAACAGAGAATATGAAGAGCCAAAACAGAGACAGAGTATAAACAGCTTCTTCTTCTTCTTCTTCTTTTTTTTTTTTAAGGAGTTTTGCTGTAAAGGAGAACAAAGAAATGAACAATAATAGGAGGGAATATTTTTTAAAGGATCATTTTACATGAGGCCTCTGTGAGCTTCATTTCTGTGATAGACACTGAGTCTACAAAAGGTTCTGGGCACGTGAATGAATGAGACACAGCACTTCTTTCCAGTCTTTAGGAAGAGGACAGAAACAAAACCCAATAATGATAATACAGTGGAAAGAGGGCTGAAGCAATAATGAAAACAACTAACACACTGTAGTCTTTGTAGAGTGACTCACACGGTGCCGAGTGCTGTGAATTGGGTCATCTCTTTATCCCCACTGTCGGGGGGATAAAGAGGCACAGGGAGGTGACACAATTTGCTCTCTATGACACAGTTTCTAGACACTCGGGCCAGGTATTGAACCTCTACTGGGTATGAAGTGCCATGGGAGCAGAGAGAAGGAAGTATTTCTATTTCTATTTCTTTCTCTCTCTCTTTTAAAAACGATTTTATTTATTAATTTGAGAGAAGGAGTGTGCAAAAGTGGGGGAGGGGCAAAGAGAGAGGAAGAGCAGATTCTCTGCTGAGCTGGGAGCCCGAAGTAGGGCTCGATCCCAGGACCTGGAGATCATGACCTGAGCTAAAGGCAGAAGATGCTTAACCGTCTTAGCCTTCCAGGCATCCCTCTATTTTCTTAAAAATAAGAACAGCTAATTCTGTATAAAAAGGAGACATGACCAGCATTCACTTGGACCTCTCACGTTCACACACCTACTTCCTGCCTCTTCTGGTAGCCCTCAGGAGGAAGGGACACAACAGGGAAGGGGGGGCACAATGAGTTGGGCACTGGGGCAAGGAAGGGAGACAGAGGGCAGAGAGCATCGCCCACCCAAGCACAGGGGAGGAAATGAGCTATAGTTTGAATTAGCGTATTATTTCTTGTGGTATAACCAATCTCCTAGGCAGCTGAACCCAGATGCTCAGTGCTTCTGTAGTTTGGTCTGTAGCTTATTCCAAAACTTTCGGTTAGGATTCAGAGAAGAGATTCAGGATGAAACTTTGCCTCTCCCAAGATTTCTCATCTCTGTCTTCCTTCAGCTTCTCCCTCTGCCCTGCACTGAGATGCCTAATTATTTCTCCTGAGGAAGACTCAAGTACAGATCTGGGGCTTTTTTTTTTAAGATTTAATTTACTTATTTGAGAGAGATCATGAGAGGGCAAATGGTCAGAGGGAGAAGCAGACTCCCTGTGCAGGGAGCCTGATGCAGGACTTGATCCTGGGACTCCAGGATCATGAGCTGAGCCGAAGGCAGTTACTTAACCAGCTGAGCCACCAAGCCGCCCTGGAGCTGGGGCTTTAACACACCTCTGCTCCCCTCTCCAAGCCCCCCACAGAACCACCATCCTCCTTCTAGATTTTTGCAGTTTCTGGCACATAGCAAGTGTTAAAAACAAAAATATCTAGTGGAAATGAGAACTTCTATGAGAAAAGATGCCAACTAGCATACCATAGAGCCCATATGTAAATACAGTTTTTCCCTTATGTAATATACCTATTATAAGAAATGGTCTACATCTGAGGCATTTATTTATCAGTCAGAAGTTGAATAGATGATCAGTTGTGTGACAAAATAAAGAAGAATCTGCTGTGTGCAACTATGAAGGCGTTTTAAAGGAATAAGTTACTGATTTTTGCAAAATATTTTAAGTGGCTTTGGTTTTGACTTGCATAAAAAAAATCATGAAGTAATTGAGTTGCACAAAAAATTGATGTTTATTTAATTTAATGATAACTTACTGTCCCTAGTCTTTCCATCCATATAGTAACTTTAATTTTTGTGTTTTGTTTGATGAAATTTAGAATAGACTAGGAATATCATACACCAGTTGAAGTTTTATTATTCAAATTCATTTTATAAAATAAACAATTGGTCACATAAACTAAGATATTTATGTAAAAAAATAATCTGTGAGGGAGGTATCCAAGAGATGGCTAAATGTGTCTCATGTTAGAAGAGAAATTAGCTTTCCTTGTTTTTTTGTGTGTTTTTTTTAAAGTGTTGCCTGGATTTCTTTCCGTCAACTAGTGCCCTCTGGTGGCAATACTTACTCCTAATGTCAGGTTCATTTTCATCTTGAACTGGAAAGAGGCTTTGAGTATTTTTAATTCAGATTCTCTACAGATATTGGAAATGTCTAAAACCGGAAATGTCTAAAAATATTTAAAATGTTATTACTAACTTCTAGTGTATTTGAAAGTCAGATAAGCAAGGCTTTTTATAAAAACATTTGTGTTTATTCTCTCTAGCATGTATGAATTCAATTGGTTATACACAAAAGATTGCATTTATTTTGTTATTGGACTCTGAGCATCAATTAGACAAGAAAGAAAATGTAACCTCACTACTTATATTGACTTCATTCCCTTAGATAAAAGCATTCCAGATGACCACTCTTGTCTTTGGCCCAAGACATTCAAGCCATAGCGCCTTCAAATTTGGGACCCCTGCTTTGCTTCCGTGCCATGCATGAGAAGTGGAGATCCTTAAGAAAACCGAACATCCTGGAATTTGCAATCCAATATCCATAGGCTTATATACAACCATACCCTCCCAGGGCACTGCCAAACTTTTGGGGTCTTGAGAACCACCCCTTCTGCTCCTCCCCTCCCTTTTCTAGAAGAACAGCAACCATGTTCTACCTCCATCCATTCCACCTGGAGAGTCCTAATACCTTTTCAATGATTTAGGACTTAATAGTACTCAGGGAGAGCTACTGAATATCTCTTTTGTTGTGCCAGTGTCTTTAAGGCAAGGATATTTAAAAAGCATCTCTATCAACTGAGATTTGGAGGAATGTAAGAGTGGAAAGAACAACAAATACAGATTAAAATCACAATAAATGATTCTTCTGCATTTCCAGTGATTTGTAGAGCATGGCTTTAGTGTGTTCCAAACACAAGCATATGCTTTGAAAATGCTGTGTTCAGATTCTTCATGAATCATGAATGATACCTATTTATCATCCCTTAGGGATTGGGATTTCATAAAATGAAGTATGATGAAATACAACAAATGGAGCACTCCTTACTGCTTGGCAAACAGAGTAGAAGACTTTCAGGAAGAATATGTGTTTATTGCATATATTAAATACAGTATTTTTTTATTTTAAACTTTTTTCACTTTTTTTTTTATGTAAAGGGTTGAAGGATGCTTGCCCTACTGTCCTAAAAATATGATCCTTGATGAGGTCACCCTCAAATGCGTTTATCCAGGAGACTGTAAGTGGGAAATGTTCCTAATTTATTCTGAAAAATGAAACACATAAGTATTTTTTTCTCTACTGATGGCAAGTGGTTATAAACAGAAGTTTTAGACAACAGACTTTTATAAGATTCTTCTTTAATATCCTTTCCACTTTTTTTGTTATTGTTGTTTTTACTTCTAAAACATATAAATCTTCCCTCTGACACCCCTCCTGTGTTTTCTCCCCCAAAACATTTTTCTGGAAGCTAAAGATCCTTTTGGAAGTATATATGGACCTCATTTTAAGCACAGCAGATTAAGGAAGTGTATCTTTGTGCTTTTTGGTTTTTGTTTTCATTTTTTGTTTTTGTTTTTTTGTAGGCATACCTCTGATTCCCACAGAACCTGCATTAGTGCCACCAGGTAAGCCGTCTCTACCCATGTTTACAGCTATTGTTACCATTTGAGACCCTGAGATTAGCATTATGTAACTTAAGTCTTAGCACACTTAATAACGGCTAACTGACATCGGTATTACCCATTGGCTTGAAAACCCAGCAGTCACTTTGTTGCGTTCCGTAGCTGTTCACTGGCTCAGCATGCCAGGTTTTCTGAACGCCAGGTTTTCTGAACAGCTTCATCATTTGGTTTACTGCTTCCTCTATTTCGGTAGTACAGATAACAAGGACTTCCCTCACATTTTAAACTTAGAATTTGGGTGTCGCTAAATCGTGCATAAATATTCGCAGTCGTTAAGTAGACTCTGAAGAGAGGCTCATGCAAATGAAGTCATCCTTTGGCACTTCCATTTTTGTTCTGTCCCAGCCTCTGGAGTGGACATTCTGGCTCATACCTCACTCTCTCCCTCTCTAGGAAATTTGGCATAGGAAAGAGTTTGATAAATCTGTTCACAGTAAGGCTTGACAAATGTATTATTTTTCCGGAGGTTATACTTTAGAAAAGTTCAGATACTTATTCTTTTTTTTTTTTTTTTGGTTATATTATCATAGCTTCACTGTATTTCTAATTAAATTATCTACTTAAAAAGGCAGGTAGGTGTTGTGACCTTATGTAAGGGTTATGGCTTTCAGAGTCCATTCCAAGAGATTTTAAAAATAAAAATGTTCTGAATCAATCATCTAAATAAACAAAATTTTAAAAATTGAAGTACTGTCGACATACATAAACCTCTCAATAACTATTACTATTCCCATATTCCCACTATTCTTCCTGGCTCCCAATTATCAAATATTTAGCACCTGCCAAGCGCTGGACTAACCACTTGGCATACATTTAATCCTTGTAAGTCATTAGAATTTTCCATGACTCTGTGTTTATTTTGGACTAGAACTTTATTTCCTCTTCTATGGCTTAAATGATTATGATGATAACAATAAAAATATTTAGGTTTGTATTGTTTCATATTTTCTAGAAGATGTAATCTTCTAGAACATGAACACTGCTCCTAGGACCAAGGAATGGGAATTTTGTTGTTCTTTATTCTTAAATTAGAAATGATAAAATAAGCACAAAATTAAGGTTACTTAGAGAATTTATTTCACTGAAAAAGTAAGTTTTCTCTTCTATCATTGTGATAGACTGAACTATGGCCCTCCAAAGATGTTGATCTCTTAATCTCAAGAATTTGTTAATATGATCTTACATGCAAAGGGACTTTGCAAATGTGAATAAGTTAAGAGTCTTGAAATGGGGAAATTATCCTATATTAATCCATGTGTTTCCAGTATAATAACAAGGGACCTGATAAGAGAGTGGCAGGAGTGTTAGAGTCAGAGAAGGTGACAGGATGACACAATCAGAGAAGGGAAGGGAGAGAAATTTGAAGATATAATTCAATGGCTTTGAAGATGGAAAATGGGACCATAAGCCAAAGTAGTCAGGCAATTCAAAGAGTCGGAAAAGCGAAGGAAACAGATTCTTCCTTGGAGCCTCTAGAAGGAATGCAGCCCTGCTGATACCTTCATTTTTAGGACTTTGATTTCCAGGACCACAAGATAATTAATTGATGATATTTTAAGCCGTGAAATTTGTAATAATTTGTTACAATAACAACAAGAAATGAATACAGTCATTTTTGGGCAATATCAACTCAACAGTGGATACCAATTATAGCTAGACAAAATTTCAACCATTCCTTTTGGCTCTTCTGTGGTCCTTCAGACTTTGACTATTTTAGAGATGACTTGAGTCCTAACAATAGATTTTGAAGGTGCCTTACACATGTGTTTACCAATCACATCTTCCCTGTTTATGGATCCCTTCTTCACTGCACCCCCACTGGTGGTCCACATGGGACTCAAAGCCCCATCCATTCTTCCTGCAAGGAAAACATTCTAGAAATTCACCAAGGGAAATAAATTAGCTTCACTACTTATTTTTAAAAGGCAATAGAATTTGTAACTCCTGAGCACTCTTCAGTGATACTGATATTTTTACCTGTTCAGACAATTGTGTTGACACCATCAAGACGGTGAAGAAGTTTATAGAATGGTGGTTAAAAATCTGAGATTTGGAATAAGAATCCCAAGTTTGAATTCCTAGCTTACCTGTCTATACCTTCATTTCCTTATCTGTAAAATGATAAGAGTGTTGTACCTACTTGATGGAGTTCTTGCAACGAATAAATGAAATTATCTGTATAAAGTTCCTTAGCACACGTTCTACTGCATGCAAATTCCTTATATGATAGATACCATTCCACTAATGGAAAGGATATCTTCATTTCTAATAGGTCCAGAAATGATTACTCCATCAGACTTCACTGTATTGGACGTGCTAACTCCCACAACGACAGGTTTGGAATGTGAGGTATGGCTGGGTGATCTAGTCCAGTTACTGGAATTCCTCATAGCATCTGTTCAAGTTTGTGTATCACTATCCAAATGCTATTAAACTTATCTTGCTATGTTCTGTAGTCTCTCTTTGCCAAGAGATAATAAGAAATATGCATTACATTTTAGCAATTTTTTGGTGCCCTCTTAGAGGGACAAACAACTGTATTTTCTCACATGGTTTAGACATGTCCTACTGATTAGATTCTGGTCACACTAAAAACCAAAATTCAGATGAAATCTTTTTCTTCTTCCTTAAGATTTTATTTATTTATTAGAGAGAGAGAGATGAACATGAGGAGTGGGGAGTAGCAGAAGGAGAGGGAGAAGAGAAGCAGACTCCCCACTAAGCAGGGAGCCCAGAAGAGGGCTTGATCCCAGGACCCTGAGCTCATGACATGAGCCCGAAGCAGGAGCTAACTGACTGAGCCCCTCAAATGAGGTCTTAAGTATGATACTTTAATAAAAAGTTAACTAATGTGGGCTGCTCTGTAAGATGGGAATTCAAAAATATTTATTAAGCAGCTATTATATGCCAGGCACTATGCCAGAAAACAAAGATACACATTGGCAAGCAAAAAAAGTTCAGCTCATTGGACCCCAGAGCTTGTAGTTGTCTTGGCTGAGACTTGAACACTTGGTTATCTTCTTGCTTCCAATGTGCTACTTGTTTGATAAGCCAACTATTCATTCCACCAATATTTATTTAACACCATTTTTGGCCAGGCATTATCTAAGTACTATAAATAAAGCAATATAAAAGCAAGCAAAAATCCATGCCTTTATGGAGTTCATATTCTATTGGAGGCTCTAAGATAGCCAGTAAGCAAAATAAGTTACTAAATTATAGAATGTTAGAAGGTGCTGCTCAAGGAATAATAAATCTGTTTTCAATGACATGCTCAGAAAATCCTCCCAGATAAAGTAACTTCAGAGTAAACAATCTGAAGAAGTTCGGAAATGGATCCCTGCAGAGAACTAAGGCAGTGGGAATAGCTGTGGAAACCAGGAAACAGGGTTCCAGGCAGAGGGACCAGCAAGTGCAAAGGCCCAGAGGTAAAAATATACCTGACATTTTAAAAGAATATTAAGGAGGCCATTAAGCTAGTAAGCAATAAGATAATAAATAAATTAGATTATTTAAGGCCTTGTAGATGATTGTAAAGACTGTGGCTTTTATTTTAAAAGACATAGGAAGACAGTGGCTATTTCTGAGCAGAGAGATTACACAATCTGATTTGTTATAGGATCATTTTAGCTGTTATGTTGAGAATAGGGTGCAAACAGACAACAGAACCAGTTAGGAGGCTATTGTGAGAATTTAGGCAGAGATGATGGTGGCATGGACCTGGGGAGAGCAGTGAGGATGGTGAGAAATGCCTGGGCTCTGAGTGTATTTTGAACATAGAGGGCACAGAATTTGCTGAAAGATTAGATGTGGGGTGTGAGTAAAACAAAAGCATCAAGGATTCTAAGATCTTTTCCTTCAGCAATTAAAGGATAAAATTGAGTTTTGCGATGTGAAGACTGAGATTGTTCCTAGACATCAGAAAGGTGCAGATGTACAGTTCTGGTAGACATAAATAGAGCTTAGAGCAGAGGTCAGGCTGAATTCAATTTTGGAACTTCTCAGTGATGGGATGAAATCACAAAAGGAGTGGAAGCAGATAGAGAAGAGGGGCAGGAGGAAGATATGACAACAAACGAGCAAAGGATAGTGAAATAGGAAAAAATGGAGGAGATTGTAGGTGGTCTAGAAGCTAGGGAAAGAAAACACTAAGGAAGATGGAGTCCTGTGCTATCTTAAATACGTTAGGAGGTCAAGCAAGGGTAGGTCTGAAAACTGATCGTTGGATTTGGCAATGTAGAGTTCATTGGTGACCTTGTTAAAATAGTTTCAGTAGAATGGAAGGTAGAGATTGTTTTAGGTGTTTAGATGTTGTAGGGACTCTAGTTTTTGTCCAACTGCTTTCATTTTCCTGGTTAAACAGAAAGCAGAGCGTCAATACTGGGAGGTGATACAACCACATCCAGAAAATTTTAGAAAATCAGACTTGACTATTTGCCTCCCTTTGGCTCTCAAATTTGGGAGTGCTCACCTAATAGTCTCACCATTTTGAGAAGTATTTAACCTCTCTTATCCTTAATTTTGATCATATTTAATATTGGAATGATAGAAACTCAACTCATAAAGTTTATGGAGAAGCAAATGAAATAAGCTACTGTTAGTGTACGGCATATAACAGATGCTAAATAGATGTTAGATTTTCTTCCCCATCCCCTGAGATGCAGTATAGAGTAGTGGCCAAGGTCACAGATTCCAGAGTAACAATCCCTGAACTTAAATTCTAACTCTTCCACTTACTAGTATGGGATCTTGGGCAAGTTACTTTGACCTTCATCCTCCTGATTTCCCCATCTATAAAAGAGGAAAAAAATAATAGTACCTACCTCAGAGGGCTATCGTTGGGGGAGTGAAATGTGTTATTAGAATAATGTCTTGAACATAATATGTGACATAAATATTTGATCATTGCTGTAATTATTACTATAACTTAAATATAATAAAATTTATATATTTTAGAAAATCTACCACTGATTTTTTAATTTGTTTATCTAGAAGTCAGTGAGCTATATATAAAAATTAACTTATAATGATTTTGGGGCTCCTGGGTGGCTCAGTGGGTTGAGCCTCTGCCTTCGGCTCAGGTCATGATCTCAGGGTCCTGGGATCAAGCCCCGCATCAGGCTCTCTGCTCAGCAGGGAGCCTGCTTTCCTCTCTCTCTCTCTGCCTGCCTCTCTGCCTAATTGTGATCTCTCTCTCTGTGTCAAATAAATAAATAAAATCTTAAAAAAGAATTAACTTATAATGATTTTATCCAGAGGCTATTAAACTGATCTCTCATATGAATGTTTAATGAAATATATATAGTGTTAAGTAATAGTTTTTTTAAACTGACATTAACAGAAGTTATAATGATACATTAGCTTTGTAAAACATATGAAAGCCTGACCTGTACTGTATAGGTCTGTTTGTAAACACTAATGAAGACAATTTAGAACAAGATTTCAATGTGCTCAGATGTCTGAGTATGTAGGCAATTCTGATATCAAATCAGTATGAAGGTAAAGCTTAAATTAAGTTCAAACTGAGCATTTTAGAGAGAATACACCAATAAAAATTGTAGTGAAATTTAAATGATCTCTCAAAAGCTTTTGTATTTAGGAAATATATACTATGGGTATTGGGATTGGGCAATTAAAAAATTAATTGAAAACATTTGTTAAAAAGAGGAAAAAGAAAACTAATTTTCTTTTTTATTAACAGCCTCAACAATTTGATCCTGTTTATAATTGTAGCCAATATATATGTCTTAATATGGAATGGCAGTTGTACAACTGGTCCCTCAATTGCCCAAAGGACTTGGAAATGCCCGACTGTGGTTTCCGGGGAAGGCCCGTGCAAGTGAACAGCGATATCTGCTGCCCTGAGTGGGAATGTCCTTGTAAGTTTGCATTTCTTACATGGCAGGCAGTTTTCCAATCAGGAGGAAACTATTTTTTTTGAGCTGATCACCTCACTCATCACACCCAGTTATTGCTGAACTTTCTCCATTTAATTTAGGATTTTATTTCCCAGTATGCAAATTTTAGAGTTGCTCCTTGTCAAATGTATTAACACTAATTTAAAAGTGTGTGTGTGTGTTTTTAAAGGAGTTATCATTAGTACAAATACAAATAGTGAATAGACCAAATCCATTCTCTACCATGTTTTTTAGGTCGGTGTTCCATGTTGTCAGAGCTGAGCATTATTACATTTGACGGAAACAATGCAGCATTGTATAGTATGGCTTCTTATATCTTAGTAAGAATTCCTGGGGAAATTATAGTTGCTCATATTGAAAAATGTTCCATGAATCAGGTAGGTCATAATTCATTCTCGTGTCATTTCTTCATAAATCTGTAGCTGATGTACACTGCAACGTTAGATATTGTCAGAGCAAGAGAGGGCTCAAGAACTCACTGAGATTTATCTTCTAGTACTTAAAAAAATGTTTCATGTGAATATATTTAGAGGCATGTAATATTAATTTGAATAATGTTTTTAAGAAGTCAAATAATATATTTTTAAAGTGTTTTTTATACATTTTTTTTCAGAATGGAAATTCACTTAAAAAGCTAGTGAGTATTTGTAAAGTGTTTCATAAATTTCTTCTCTTCATTGCTAAAGTTTTGTTTTGCTCCATAAAGTTTTAATTTTTTTTTTCAAATTAAGACACCCTCTGGAAGAATGTATGGACTTTGTTTTAAGAAGTTAAATTTGACAACATCTATGCATAAAATACTTGTTAATCGGGCAGCAAGAAAGGTAAGAGCTCAAAGTTAAGAGAGCCTCACATTGGAGAAAATTAAGAAATTATATTAAACACGTTTATTTCCAAAAGCAGGGAAAATTAAATATATCAGTGGAGTTTCATTATTATTGTGTTTAATCATTCATTTCATGGACAGTAAAAAATTGTGCTTCTTAATATTATATTTCTCCTTCCATAATGTACCACGTGTTGCAAATATTTCTCCCCTTGTGACGTTAGCTATAAAAGCCATGTCAAAGACATGAAATCCCTTTTAGGTAATGTGAGTGCCCAAGTTCCAGAGTGAACATTAGTGTTTTAAATTAAACAAGGTAGAGGAGGAGGAGTCAAGATGGCGGAGAAGTAGCAAGCTGAGACTGCTTCAGCTAGCCGGAGATCAGCTAGATAGCTTATCTAAAGATTGCAAACACCTGAAAATCCATCGGCAGATCGAAGAGAAGAAGAACAGCAATTCTGGAAACAGAAAATCAACCACTTTCTGAAAGGTAGGACCGGCGGAGAAGTGAATCCAAAGCGACGGGAAG
>NC_081562.1:38248759-38267107 GCF_022355385.1 Mustela nigripes | reverse complement strand
TGGTGATTCACAGACCTGTACCCCTGGGGATAAAAATATATGTTTATAAAAAATAAAAAATTAAATTAAACAAGGTAGAAATGATATAAAAAATGAGGGATCACAAGGTTGAAAAACCTAGTAGTTAAGAATACCAGAATGCTGACCACCGAGAAAAAAATAGTTTCAAAGTGCTGATGATGTTAATTTTTCAATGAATATGTGATAGCTAAAATAAGAAAAAATGAAGAAATATTTAATGACTGAAATAAACTGAAGAAGGGGGATGTTTTATAAAAAGATCGAAAAAAGCCATTTGATTTAATAGGAAAAAACCTTTATCCCAAGGAATATGTGTTTACTAGAGAAGGGTAAGTTATAAACTGGGTATTTCACTTATATGGTTCTCTCAAAAATGTAAGAAAATGACGTGTAAAGATTTTGCTAAAATGACAGATGTTACACACTTTCTAGGAATAATTCTGTCTTTTTTAAGCACAGGCCAAACATTCTAGACTTGAAACAATATGAAAATGAGCCTAAAATATAGTAAGGGGTTAGAAAGCTTTATTTTAAGTAAAGTAAAATATATGAATGGGGGAATTGTTTAGATGGTAGCATTTGTATATACTTCTGATTCAATCAGTTGATTCATTGACAGAAAATGAGGGAAATAAATTTAAACTTACATCTGGTCAGTGCTATTAGTGAGCATTTGGGCCAAAGGAATTATTTATGGTTTCAACTGATTCATATCTGGTCATGTATTCAGTTAAGAACTAACTCTTTAAGAATCATTTATTGAGAGTTTGTGTGATAAAACAAGAAGATCCTGGTCTCAAGTAACTTGTAGCTGTATGTGAGGTACTTAAATGTAATTGTCTGCCAATTAGAAAGCAATAGGAGGTATAGTGATAGAGTTTGACTAATATATCGCAGAAACAGGTCACCTAATGCAGTTCATAGGATGGTCAAATAGGTGTTTTTGGAGGAGGTGACAGCTAAGAGAAATCTTAAAAGAAAGTGGAAATTAACCAGGTAGCAGTAAGACTATTTCAGCCTGCAGATGGCAGTATGAGGAAGATATAAAGATGAGAAACTGGATGGTTGGTGAGATATGACCCAGAAAGGTTCTCTGTCTTTGTCATTGTTTAAAACAGTGTTTTTCTAAATATAATGCTTGGATTGCCTACATTTGTATTACCAAGAGTACGTTTTAAAAATACAGAGCCTAGTATTGCATCCAAGACTAGGAAATAGAACTGCAGGGAAACTTAATCTTTACCAAGATTGACAAATGATTATGAAGAACATTATAGTTGAATGGTGATTTCGAAGATCAAAGAAAGGACCTAGATTAAAGAAAACATCCTAAAAATAACTCTATTATCTTAGGTTCATATTAGTAGATAATCTTGTAATCAACATGTATTAAGGGAAACGGACAGAAAGGCATAGGTAACACAGAAGAAAGTTAAGTTTTGAAGAAAATAAGGGGCAACAAGTTTAGAACAAATACTGAATATAGAAAGATACAACAAAGGAATAATAAAATAACTAGAAGTTGTGAGAAGCTGTAGCAGCAGCAGAGAAATAAATTTTTAAAAACTTAGGAAATAGTTTATATTCAACAAGAAGAAATGGAAACATCTGAATTCTACTTCTTCTTCTTCTTCTTCTTCTTTTTTAAGAATTTATTTATCTATTTGACAGACACAGACCACAAGTAGGCAGAGAGGCAGGCAGAGAGAGAGGCAGAAGCGGGCTCCCCACTGAGAGCCCGATGCAGGGCTCGATCCTAGGACCCTGAGATCATGACCTGAGCTGAAGGCAGAGGCTTAACCCACTGAGCCACCCAGGCACCCCCTGAATTCTACTTCTAATGTGTATATTGAAACATAAAAATTTGTCTAACATTTGTAAACTTATTGTGTCATTTTAGGTAGAAGTGGATTCCATTGTTGTGCCTCTGCCCTTTACAAAGCAAGAACTATCCATAGAAGATTCTGGTACCATGTATGTGATTACGACTCCAGCTGGACTAATCATAAAGTGGGCTCACCTTACAGGGATCATAGACATTCATTTTGGCTTTCAATTTAACTTGTCATCTTACACAGAAGGACTCTGTGGTGAGCATTGCTCTTCAAATCTTAATTTCTTTTCATTTTTTTTTTCCTGTTCACATTACACCAATGGCCCCTGATGCCCCACTTTTCATATTTGAGGTGTAATGTTAACTCTCAGTTCCCCTGTGAATACTATTTCATCCCAATAAATGGGTTAAGAAGCAAGAAGTAACATTTCAATTTCCATATTTTATGAAAATACATGTTCACTACTACTATCACAATACTGTTTGTATTCCTACTATATTCTATATCTATCCTACTATATTCATCTTTATTAATTACTAATAAAGTACCAACTGTTATTTTATATACTTGAATTTATTCAATTCTAATAATAGCCCTCATAAGTTGGTATTAATTTACAAGTGAGAAATATGAGTTACAGAAAGATTAAAGGCTTAAATGGGTTTGTTTCTTCCTTATTATGTTAAAATTCGAAATAAGGGAAAACTTAGTTGCTTAAGTCACGTTGAAAGTTACATGCCGGGAACAAACCATTCTCAATATTTATCCCAGTTTTATTATAAAGTATAATGCCTAAATGTATCTTTACACCTGGTTAGTATCACATCATTTTACATAGACACATAAAGAGTTATATTTTTTTGACACGTAGTTATAAACTAAAGGAAACAAATTTAAAAAACCCAGGTACACAACAAAATAAAAAAATATAATACTGAATTTGATATCTGATGGAGGTTATTCTCTTTGTAGCTCTGTGCTCTGAAGAGAACATCAGTTTCCTCATCTTTAAAATGGGAATAGCAACATTCTACCTTCAAGATTGTTGTTAGGGTTGAATGTAAAAATTAATGTCAAACACTTCACACATTGTTTAATACACACAATAAATCCTAGCTTAGTAAAATATATCTACTTTAATCTCACCAAATATTAATTGACTAAAAGTTTATGGATCACCTTCTGAGTGTTTGTGGACTCAGTGTTTGGTATTGACAACATAAAAACAAATAAGACTGTGTCCTCTCTCTCAAAAACTACATAAAACACCCAGATTTCTTCCTTAAAGCATTTAGTGAAAAGTTTTGTATGCAAAGATTTTACCTTTTTTAAAGGTTTACCTTGCCTATTTATAGCATGCTATACATTGCACAAAGTTCCATGGGGAATGAAGATTATCACTGTGGAAATAGCTATTTTTGAGTATGTACAGTATTGGTTAAACATAATCCATAGTGTTTATTGAGTAATACTCAGAGACTTTAGGAATGCATATTTTCTCTGATGATTTATCATTTCTGCCTGCTATGATTTCTCTTTGATCTTGTGGATTTTTCTCCTTCTCTTATTATCAGCTTATACTTTTACAGACACACTCTGCTAACTGGATTTTTAAATAATCACTGTTTTATTTATTTATAGAGAAGGGGGTAGGATTGAATTTTTGCTAACTGAGGGTCACCCCCTAATGTTTATGACCTCCATAGTGGGTGAAGAAGGTTTTTGTTAGAGGGAAATCTGGGTGCTGTCGGGTCTGAAAAAGTTGCAGCGAACAAGAATATGACCCAAATTGAGCATGAACACCAGAATGGGAG
This sequence comes from Mustela nigripes, assembly GCF_022355385.1. Lineage (NCBI taxonomy): Eukaryota > Metazoa > Chordata > Mammalia > Carnivora > Mustelidae > Mustela > Mustela nigripes. Next base: position 38,263,437 of record NC_081562.1, on the reverse strand, counting down.
ATCTGTATGAATACTTTGTTCTGGCCAGAACTGTGAAGTGTGTAGGACTGGTGGCTGGAGTTGCAATAAGAACAATTTTTCCTAGCAGTTACCTTTTTCCAGGAAAGTTTAGACTTAAAAAATAGTAGCTGCTTGACAATATAGTTCACTTCACTTGAGTTTTTTTATTTGTTTCTTTTCATTGCCTTCAGTCATTTGTATATGACAAAGCAAATATGGGAGCAGCAACCTTTATGATCTTAAATATGCCTACTTGAGGATTAAGATTTGATACTTGAAAAAAATGTTCAATTATATCTTTTGTAGCCGGTGCCTTGGGGATTAAGAAAAAATATATCTTAAGGTATGGTGGGCTTCAGATAAAGTCTGATCAGGGTTCTGGGCTGATTTTCTGCCCTCGCCTTGAATCTGCACTCCACGGCATGAAGAGTAAGCTCTTCCCCAGTCTGGCCTTCCTCAGGAAGATAGAGGGCTATAGCAGATCCAAGCATCATAACCACCAATAGGCCATGTCATCATAAGGAATAGAGATTGTCTATGTCTTAGAATTTCGAGGTCAAATTCTGTTTGGCAGTGGTTGTTTAAATGTTGAATGTATCCATGTGTCTAGGTGACTGCCTAACCTGACTGGTGTATTATCTGTAACAGTTGTTAATGCACAGGAGTAAGGACTACCTTTATGCCAATCGTGGCCTTCTCCTGTAATGGTGATGGGGCAGGGATACTTCCTGAAGCAGAATTTAATGTTTTCAGGCAGGGTTTTCCTGGAGGAACGGATGCCGGGAGGCAATCATCAAATGCCCACCACCTTAAGGAATATCTTGGAAAGCTTAAGAACTAGTTCTTCAATTGGGTGATAGTGGTAATAGTGAAGGAGTGTGGGAGTGGAGTCAAGCTCCTCTTTCTTCATTTTCTATCATCTTTACACATTTCTTAACTTCTAGGATTGTGGTTTCTTCCTTATTTGGTTAAGAAAACTCTGTATTGGGGTACCTGGGTGGCTCAGTCATTAAGTGTCTGCCTTCGACTCAGGTCATGATCCCAGGGTCCCACATTGGGGGTCTCTGCTCAGAGGAAAACCTGCTTCTCCCTCTCCCACTACCCCTGCTTCTGTTCCCTTTCTCCCTGTGTGTCTCCCTGTCAAATAAATAAATAAAATCTTTAAAAGAAAAAAAAAAAGAAAAAGAAAACTCTGTACTATTTTATCAAAGAATCAGATACATAATTTAAAAATCCATCAACATTAAAGTGAAAGGATATACATTTGGAACCTTGTTCAGTAAGTAATTTATTCATTTAAAATCAATTATTAAGATGATATATTTCTGCTGCCTACATTTGGTTTGAGTGAAAAAGTTTTTCCTTCTGAATGTCACATATCTTTCTAGGAATTTGCAATGAAGATCCGGACGATGATCTAAGGATGCAAAATGGCACAATTATTACAAATATGGAAGACATAGAATTATTTATTGAGAGCTGGGAAATTGAGAAATCATTTGAAGTAACAACAAGAAGACCTGTTAGGAATTGTACTGAGCATGACTGCAGTCACTGCATTGAGCTATTGAAGAGAAGAGTTTTCCTTCCATGCCATAATAAAGTAAGTTAAGGGAAACCATAAATAAGAACTGTCATGTTGGATGTGTTGAGAGTTAAGCCAATAAATTCCTGTTCTTGCCATGATGTTCTTCTCCTGGAAATAGTTTAGCCCCAAACTTTCTGTCAGTATGCTTTGGATTTCAGAATCATTTGCTTTTATAGACTTAAAGAGATAGGAAGGATACTTACCTTTTTTTCTCCTATGTTTTTTCAGAACTGTATCTACAGTTTTCAAGAAAAAATGAAATTCTGTCCTATGAATAAATGCCTCTAGGAGAAAGAAATCAATGTCACTTGATAACCAAATAGAGAAACCAAGACAGTGAGGATATTGTCAGTTCTCTATGATCTTGGCATCTTAGGTGTATACTTGTAGTAGAGCCTGTCATATATTCAATTTAAACATTTTTTATTTATCTCCAACTTTCTGACTTTATGTGACTAGTATATATTTTAAGTAATCTCTGTCATTAAAAAAGAAAGGTGTATTGTTAGGGACACACAGGACAGATAAATATGGCATTTCATGAATCCTTTAGTGAGAGTTTGTGAGCATCTAGTACTTCCAAGGCATCGTGTTAAAGTCCTATGACCCAAAGATGAGTAAGACTCTCCCACCTCCCATGCTAGATTATGGAGTGTAGATCCCATAATTCTCACCCTGCCCTATGAGTTCAAAATGGCATATCTTTTGGGAGCTTCAGTTTTACTTGGAGATATGGATGCAGATGGGTTTTAAATGTTCACATTTTTTTTTAAAAAAGCAAGTATATAAAAATGAAAAAAAATAATACTTTAAAACTCAGTTTAGTGTTATTTTAATGTCTTTTTAAAGCACATGATGTTTTGGACACCTGGGTGGCTCCGTTGGTTAAGGGTCCGCTTTCAGCTCAGGTCATGATCCCAGGGTCCTGGGATCTAGTCCCGCATTAGACTTCTTGCTCAACAGGGAGCCTGCTTCTCCCTCTGCCTGCCACTCCCCCTGCTTGTGCTCTCTCTCTCTCTCTCTCTCTGACAAATAAATAAATAAAAATAAGATCTTTAAAAGAAAAAGCATGATGATTTTTTAAATGATGTGTTTTTTGTAAAGATTTTATTTATTTATTTGAAGTTTCTTTCACTTACACTTAACATACCTGCCAACAACCATCTTATCAAGGTGTATGAGGTCCTCTACCCTCTGGCCCACCCACTTCTCTATCTTCCTCTTTGCTGTACCCTTCTGGCTTACTAAGCTCCAGTCTCCTGTCAACTCTTTGAATATTCCAAAGTTTTTCCTGCCAGTGGGCTTTTAAACTTCTAGTTTTCCCAGCCGGAATACTTCTCTCCTCTGATTCATTTTAGTGTGTTGACTCCACTGGATCCTATTCAAAGCCTTTTTTTAGTTACGAGATCTGCAGACAGAGAATAGGTCTGTGTTATTGACCTTTATGCTCCTCATGCATAGGACAGTGTCTGATAAGTAGTTAGGTGTTCAATAAATTAGGAAAGCCTGCTTAAGTGAATATATGAATGGGGGATATAGGAGGTTCAGCTTTTGTGGTTTAACTGGAAAGGTATCTAACTTTTTACTTTGGATAAATTAAGTCATGTGGGATTTCAAAGCAAAATACCCAGAAAAAGCTTGGAAACGTAGTTCTGGGGCTCAGAGGAGGTAAGTTGAGGCCAAGGATCAGGTTTGGGGAATTATTTGTGTATGGGTTTTTTGAAAGATTTTATTTATTTATTTGACACAGAGAGAGATCACAAGCAGGTAGAGAGGCAGGCAGAGAGAGAGGGGGAAGCAGCCTCCCCACTAAGCAGAGAGCCTGATGTGGGGCTTGATCCCAGGACCCTGAGACCATGACCTGAGCTGAAGGCAGAGGCTTAACCCACTGAGCTACCCAGGTGCCCCTGTGTATGGATTTTTTAAAATAACAATAAATAATGTGCAGTGTGCCTGAGTCTGCTCTGTACATTTACCGTATATTAGCTCACAACTATCTTAAGTAGTACTAAGCTTATGAGTAACTCTTTAACTTACGAAGAAACCGAGGAAAAAATTTAAATGCCCAAGATGGTGGTAGGAATCCGGGAAAAACATCTGTCGCTTGTAGACCTGACTGTTGAGGGTGAGGTATAGAGAAACACTCAGAATCAGAGGCAGCAGAGGAGCTGACATTGGACAGGAGAAAAGGCAAGAGAATGAACTACACACAAAGTTCAAGGAGAGAGTTTTAGGAAGGAAGCTCTCCGTTTCCGATTCTACAAGGAAGATGCCCATGACCTCAGCAAGTATTCCATGTGAAGTACTGGAAAGCAAGGGAATGCTATAAAGAAGACTCAAAGAATGTAGAATCTTGGTCTTTACAGATATGGCCTTTGAAGTAGAAATGATGGGATATGAAAACTGCTAAGTATTGTTATCTGGCACCTTGAACTCTGTCAGAATTTGACATCTGCATGGAGATGTTTAGTACGTTTGCTGAATGAAATGAGTAGAGGGAAAAATGGAATAGATGTTGCTACAAGTTAAATTATTTAGATATCAGGCATTTTAAAGTCAAAATGAAACAATCTATAGGAATAAATGTCTTTAAATTGAAGCATGTCAAATGATTTAAATTATTCAATGTTCAATATTGATACATAGTTTTTGAGAAGCATTTATAACCTCATTTAACAAGTAATACCAAGTATCATTATGAAATGCTTCAGAAACTTCCAGTTTTATTCCTCATAAAGTCCCATTCTATATATGGAAAAGACAATTGTGACCCAAGGTATAATATCAGAAATAGATTTTGCTGGGTCCACATAATTTGTTTCGCTTTCATCTTTATAAGATAGACTTATATACATTAGTGCAGACAATATTTACTTTATCCAAAATGTATTTTAAAATATTGTCACATTAGTGGGTGCCTGAGTGGCTCAGTCGTTAAGTGTCTGCCTTAGGCTCAGGTCATGATCCCAAGGTCCTGGAATGGAAACCCACACAGGGCTTCCTGCTCAGCGGAAAGCCTGCTTCCCCTTCTCCCACTCCCCCTGCTTGTGTTCCCTCTCTCACTTACTCTCTCTCTTTCAAATAAGTAAATAAAATCTTTTAAAAAAATATTGTCACATCAGAGGTGACATCTGGAATCTAAGGTCTAAGGAAGATCTGTAATAAGTATTAACTTGCTACCCTTTGATTCTCTGAATAGTTTTCAACTAACATAGGGCCTTTAGCGAAATAAAACAATGTAACTTATCCCAAGGCCAACTGTGTCTCTAGGTTTCACCGAAGAGCTTTTGTGAAAAGATGTGGATCAATTATACCTATTTTTGGAACTATGAATGCGACGCACTTTCTGCCTACGTGGCTCTGTGCAACAGGTTTGACATCTGTCTTCAGTGGAGAACACCTGACTACTGCTGTAAGTAGTACTTTTTCAAGAATATTTCCTAACAATCCAAAAGCATTGCATGTTTTGCATTCACTTCTTTTTCTTTTCATTTTTCATAAATTATTCTGAATAATTATTCATAAATTATTTTTTACAAAAAAATTTTTTTTTACAAAATTTTTTACAAAAAAATTATTTTTTACAAAATAATTTCCTAAGGATAAAACCAGATAAAAGCAACCTGAAAGTTAGGGGTCAGCTCTCCCACACAGTCTAGTTCTAGTTTTATTCTGATCTAAATCTAGGGTTGGCCTCAACCCTCCCAAAAGAAAACCTAGTCCACAAAATATTAGTCAGCAAAACCAATGGAAATATTGAAGTTACAGGGGGATTGAATAGGCACTTTAATTCTGTATCCCGGAGCGTATTTTGTTGGTTTCAATTCAATCTGCCTCATTTGCCCACTGCTTGTCCCCTAGCTTGTGAAGAAGACGCATATTTTTCTGCTCCCTTTTCCTCCTTTCCTGACACAGTATCCACTTCCTGGAAACTTATCTTTCTGGCTTTCTTTGATTGATATCTGGATTCAGCCTTTTTCCAAATACATGTTCATGTTTGTGGATCCTTTTTCTTTTGTTTGTATTCTTTGACAGTTTTTATTTATGGGGCTCATGTTTTCCAAGTTATGATGCTTTTCATAAAAATTTTATTAAACCTATATCCAATCCTGGGTACATTTCACAGAAAATATTGTTAAGAAATAGCAATTAAATGGTTTAAGGGTTAAAAGATGGTCAAAATGAATGTTAGTGAGATGTTCCAAAATAAAATAAAAGTTTTCATTTTCCCCAGGAGAAAAGGTAAAATATGTATAGAAAGGATAGCATATCACAAACACCAGTTATATGACTTCATTTCAGAAATAGGAGTGCCTGGGTGGCTCAGTGGGTTAAGCCTCTGCCTTTGGCTCAGGTCATGATCTCAGGGTCCTGGGGTTGAGCCCCACATCTGGCTCTCTGCTCAGCAGGGAGCCTGCTTCCCCTCTCTCAATGCCTGCCTGTGATCTCTCTCTCTCTGTGTCAAATAAATAAAATCTTTAAAAAAAGAAAGCAAGAACGCAAGAACGCAAAGCCGCTCCTGGCGTGCCCTACCATCCCTTCCCTCTCTTTGCTCCCAGAGGTAATCACTATTCAAGAGTGGGTTTGCTTGATTCATAGGAAATCTGTGACATCTCTAATTTTAATAGATACCATCAAATTGTTCCCCACTGAGATTTTACCAATTTATACCCCAACAGCTGTGTGTTCATCTTTTAACAGTATGATATTTTAAGATGACTGAGAATCCAAAGAATTTTCTAAAACATCATTTAGAAACGGTTCAGCAATGGTAGTTTCCTTTGACAGTGAAGGATTAAACCTAAACACACAGCATTTTTCTTTTTTATGGCTTGGTTGAGTTACATACATAAAGCATATTTCTGTGCTTATTCTGAGTAGACTGTTGTATCTCCCCACTACCAGAGAAATCACTCCATGCCAGCGGACTCAGGATTAATGCCAACCAGATTTGGGCTGCCTCTTGATCATGTTCATTTGCTACAAATCAGATGAGCTTTTTCTACCATAGCATATCATACTAGCTGGACCCGGGAAGATACTCAAAAATACCTATTGCTGGGCACCTGGGTGGCTCAGTGGGTTGGGCCTCTGCCTTCAGCTCAGGTCATGATCTCAGGGTCCTGGGATGGAGGCCCCTATCGGGCTCCCTGCCCAGCAGGGAGCCTGCTTTCCCCTTCTCTCTGTCTGCCTCTCTTCCTAATTGTAATCCCTCCTGCTGTCAAATAAATAAATATATTAAAAAAAATACTATTGCTTATTTTGTTTCTAATTTTTGGTTACATAATACATGAAAAATGAAATTTGAAGAGACGGAAATGGGCCAAATGCATTTTCAGAAAGAAATCTGATATTTTTTCCTTTCACTTAATCATCCAAATAGATGACCTTTCTCATTAGCAAATTCTGTCCTCTGTTATTCATAGCTCTGAGTTGCCCAGAGGGGATGGAATACCAACCCTGTGTAAAGACCTGTGAAGCAAGAACATGTCTGAACAGATGGTTCTATGGGCATTCCTCGTGTCTGAATTTAAGAGAAGATTGTGTGTGCAAAAATGGAACCATCCTTCACAGGCCAGACTCAGTCCAGTGCATTCCAGAGCAAGAATGCGGTAAGCAGCGGAGGGCAAAAATGACTGCCTGGGGACTCGGCAAATAAATAAAGCTTGTTTAGATCTTGGGGAGAGGTGCTGAGGAAGATTGAACAGGTCCCCTTAAGTGTTGGAAAGAAAACCAGTGTGTTTGTAGTTTGATTTTATGATTTCAATCCAAGTTACCCAAATTAGATGTTTCAGTGGTGATCTGGTTTTATTGTTGTTGTTGTTGTTCCAAGTTTTTGTTTAAATTCCAGTTAGTGAACATATGGCGTAATATTAGTTTCAGGTGTATAATTTAGTGATTCAACATTTACACACAATACCCAGGAGCTCATCATAACAAGCTCCCTCGTTAATCCCCGTCACCCATTTAACACCTCCCCACCACAGTGAGGCAGTGATGATGTGTTTTAATCTCTATGCCTGTAATAACTAGGTGAAGATATGATTGATGAAGAATTAAGAGCATAGGATGTGAACTCAATTGAAATTCTAATTATTTCATGTAATAGTGATTCGTCTTTACCTCTTTGAGCCTGGGTTAGCATCAGTAAGATGGGAAAAATAATAGCACTTATCCCATTAAGTTAGTGTGGGGATGCATAAATAATACAAACCAATTTGCAACAGTGCCTAGAGAAAAATAACCACTCAAGAAATGTCAGATAGTGTTATTATATGGGAGAAAATATTTAATTTTTCTACTTTCATATTCAAACCATTTCATTCTGACTCATCATCTCAGTGGTGGTTGCAGATGAAAATAGTGCAAAATTGAGAAAATTACAGTACAGAGCTTATCATTACGATTAGAGGAAAAGAGATTAAGCTAATAATGAAAGAGAATGGGCAAGTAGAAGCAAAATGCATTTATAGTTCCAGAAACAAGTTTGTGTTTGCCATTGAGAAAAGTATTTGCAGAAGACTTTGAGAATAAACAGGCATCTTTGGTTTTTTAGGGACCTGTGAGGTTGGTTTGATAGTAAAGAAAATAATACAAAAGAAGTTTATTTGAGGCTAGGGATATGAAGCTCACTATACTCCTCTCCATCATTTTTAAAAGAACTACCATTGGACTGTATTTATCACTAAGTAAAACTTGAATAACAAAACTACATAATCACTAAATAATAAGTCACTAAATAATTAGCTACTTCCCACATTTAGATTTTAAAGCTGACTGACATGTTTTGAATTTTCATATGACAAAAATGATAAATATATGATAGGGATTTTCCCCACTGAGTTTGAATAGCTAATATTGAAAAACTAACTTAAATTCATTTTACTGAGTTGTTCAAGCTAAATAAATTATATTAATAAGGAAAAATGAATAAAATATAATGAACAGATTATCTTATGTATATAAGGGCATTCAAATTTACAGATAGTTATAGAAGGGAAAAATATTTTTGTAGACTATATGACAAATTTCATTGAAGGAAAATGTAAGCTACAAGCCGATTAAAAACAGGACTTTAAAGAAGGATAAATCTGTGACATGTTATCTATGTCATTAAGCCAAGTCATGGTCTGAAATGCAAACATCACAGCCTGATTTATTTTAATGTCTAGGTTATGAGTGATGTAACATTGTCCATCTTTTTAAGCATGCACGGATAGTGAAGGTCAACCTCGCTCTGCTGGGGAGGTTTGGAATGGGGGCATTGACGAATGTGCCCTCTACAAATGCTTGGAGAATGGAAGTATTATTCCTATAGAACCTGATTGTGATGAAGAGCCCTCGCCGATTTGTGAGCGAGAAGCTGAAGTTGTCCTGGGTATCATTGATAAGTGGACCTGCTGTACAAAGGAAGTTTGCGGTACGTGTGCAGGCAGAAGCCTTCCCATTTGTCAATGCCACAAAATGTGTTGATATTATTTGTGAAAAAAGCAGGGCATGCATAATGTTTGGTAAACAAAAGGATTGAGGTAAAAACAGAAATATGGCCATAAATATCATTTATATTTTCTCAAAGCAAGTTTTTCTCATTATGGTTTTGTTGACTTTGCAAATAAACATGCAAAACTCTGGCTATAAGCGATTAATAGTGTTCAATAATATGTGACAAGGTAAAGGTTCTGGGAGTCTTTGACTTATGACAACTGAGGGTGAAAGGGGAAATCTGCTACCGTTTCACATTTTCCCATTTGTAAGTTGAATGTGCTTAATTGCTCTGCAAAAACATCCACAGTAAGAATCACTTCCTTGATTTGAGTTAGCACAGGATTTTAGTTATATTCACTAATATTTTAGTGCTTCTATTTCTTATTTCCAGGATGTGACATGACTTTATGTGAAACTGCTATTCCAACATGTACGAATAGTCAAAAATTGGTTGTTGGCCATAGTCCTCTTTCTTGTTGTCCACAGTATCAATGTGGTGAGTAATCAACTAGGAAAAACAAGAGTGGGGTTCATTGTTTGTTCAGAATAGAGGATTAGATTCTCATTCTTTGGGTCAATAAGAAAATGATTTGTCATAAAATACTGTGGAGTTGTCTTGCTAAAGATAGTTCTTTTTTTCTTAAGATTTTATTTATTTATTTATTTACGATTTTATTTATTTGACACACAAAGTGAGAGAGAGAGAGAGGCAGGCAGAGGCAGAGGGAGAGGCAGGCTCCCTGCTGAGTAGAGAGTCCGACATGGGGCTTGATTCTAGGACCCTGGGATTATGACCAGAGCCAGAAGCGGATACTTAAGCCACTGAGCCACCTGGGTGCCCCAGAATAGTTCTTTTTTAACCTGAAATTTCTTTGTGTATAAAATCTCTCTCTATATAATATAGTTTATATAAATCTCATATATATATATATAAATTTGAAGTTTATATATTAACACATGGATTTAGATAATTAGCTCATTTTAAAGATCTTAATCTTAGCAGAAATATATAAGAAATAGCAGGTGTGATATTGTAATTTATAATAAGAAATACATATTCGGTCTTCCACCCCATTCTCAGTGAAGCAATCCCTACCCTGAATTTCATAAATGAGGAGACCTATAAAGGTGTCTTTTGTTATGTTAATGTGATGCTTTTGGAAAGCCTTTGGCTAATCTGATAATGGGGGGTGGTTGCCAGGGCAACCAATCCTGTGGTTGGAGGGTTAGAATTTTCAGTCCCACCCCATGACCTCCAGGGAGGGGAGAGGGCGTGGAGGTCGGATCTGAACTTCAGTAGCCAATAGTTAATCAATCATGCCTATGTAATAAAGCCTCTAAAGAATGAGGTTTAGAGAACTTCCAGGTTGGTGAACACAAGGAAATTCAGGGAATGGTGTGCTCTGAGATAGAAAAGCCCCCTGTCCTTTCCCTATACCTTGCCCTATGCATCTCCTCCATCTGGCTATTCCTGAGTTATATTCTTTTATTAAAAAAATAGTGATCTGGTACACAAAGTGTTTCTCTGAGTTCTGCTGGCTGCTCTAGCAAATTAATCAAACCCAAGGAGGAGGTGTGGAAACCCCTGATTTATAGCCAGTCAGCCAGAAAGGAGCACAGGTAACAAGTGGGGCTTGTAACTGGTGTCTGTAGATAGTGTCAGAATTGAGTTGAATTGTAGGACACCCAGCTAGTATCTAGAGAATTACTCCGTGCTGTGTGGGAACCCTCCCCGAGCAAATACACACTGAGGTAGCAGGTTATATTTAAATTCAAATAGAACTAAACCATATGACTTCATTTATTTTATCGTTTCATTCTATACAAATTTTCAAATACCTTGGTGTTTCTGCAGAATGTGACCCATTGAAATGCCCCAGTATTTCAACACTAGAATGCAGAGAAGACCAATTCATGATTCAAGTCCAACAGGAAGAGCCTTGCTGTTTTTCTCCTCTCTGTGGTGAGTGTTCTGTGAGAAAACTTTTTGGAACAAAGGGAGGGTGTATGGAAAATCTCTTATTTGACATGAATTTCATGGGACCGATGGTAACCAGTATTCTGGTGATACACTGATAGGAATTCAACCAAATAATGACAGTTGAAAAGAAAGTATGACATTTTAAATGACTCGACAATTATTACAGTTAGCACTACTTTCTCTTATTATTTATATGGAATATATATATATATATATCAGTCAAAACATACTTAAGGCAATATAATTTTTTTTTTCTTTAATAAGGCTAGTACCAGTTGTTTTTAGAGAAAAGTTTAGCCTTGGCTTTCCTTGAAGAACCAACTAAAATAATGGACTCTGCTAAGCCTTCGGAGAACCTCTTTAAAATTTGATTTTATATATCATGTATGATATTTGTGTGAGCATGGTGATGATAGAATAGAATGGCAGAAATGAAAAGTGTCTGGGAAAAGAATACATGAGCTATATATTCTGTCCAATGAAATAGACATGAAAAAAATAAAAAGTATTCTATTTTCCATTTCAAGTAAATCTTCAGATCAAAGACTGGTGATTAATGTAGGTTTCAGGTGTATCTATGGAAATCAAAACACATCTCTTTTTACCAGTTAAGGTTCTTTGGGTGCAAGTGGCAAAATGGACTGATCACAGCTAGCTTACAGGCAACCAGTTACTGGAAGGCTTGGGGATCAAGATTTTGTAGGATCAAGATGAAGCAGAACAACCAAGCCCTGGGAAGGAGAGACACCATCAGTCCAGGTGGCAGTCACTAATGACTGAGTCAGCAACATCCATTTCCTGCCCTGGTGTGCCTCTGTTTTGATTCAAATGCCATAGAAAGAGTTTCTGATTTGTCTAATGTGGGTTGTTCCTACACAGAGGACTGCTGACAGTCAGGCACCTTTATTAAGAGTCATTCCAAGGCAGTGTGGGTGGGACATTTTGTCAGGGTCTTTCAGAGAATTGTAATTGAAGTGGGAAAGGGATACTGAACAGCCCAAAAGAACAGGTGCCTACTCTATTATTCTTCCATAAATTGGAGTAATCAAAGGTAGCAAATTTAGAAAACTGAAGTAAATAAGTCAATGACATTTTGATCCCAGGAAAAAGAAAATTGTTCTAAAAAAGTTAACACTATTTCTGGTAAGATGGTGTTTTTCTCTGTCACCGTGTTTGGAAAGCACATGCATGATAGTACTGTTTTCATGACCAGGTGAGGAGATCTGTCATTAAAGCCTTATTTTCCCTGTTTCTTATTTTATTAAACATTATTTCATGTTGATTTTTACGTGTGTGTAGTAATCCAAATTGATGGACAGTTTGTTTTTAGCTCAGTTGTGACTTCTGGCTTTTCATTTTACCTTCAGTTTGTGAATCTTGCACCGAACTTATTCCGCTATGTACTGATGGGGAATTTCTCACTGTGGATCTTAATACCACACATTTCTGTTGTCCACGGTATTATTGTGGTAAGTGTATCTTAACTAACTTAAAATATTCAGCTATACCTAATATTTAAGAAGCCCCATGAATCTTCATTGCGCTGTTATGTCAGACCTTCGTTGAATTCTACATATAAAATATATATTAAGTATATGTAATAATTTTTCACATCTAAGAGCTCTCCTTGGATAATATTACCTCCCCAAAATAGATTACTATGACTCTTCTCATATCCTAGAATTTCCTGCTTCCCAGGTGATTCCATACATTCTCTGCTTCCTTTCTCTTCTTGGATATCCGGCATGTCTCAGGGCCCTTCACCTGCTGCCGTAGTTCTACTACTGTTCTATCTGCTTGGGAGTCCTGTATTCCGTCTCCAGTGATACATGGCAAGTGAGCGGTGGGAGAGAGATGAGTTCATGCACTGCATCAGCAGTGGCTGGGAGCTAACTGGTAGGCAGTGAGGACAAGCTTCTACAAGAAGTTAATCATTATCCATGGAATTTTTTTTTATTTAGTTTGTGACCCACATCTTTGTCCTGCACCACTACTCAACTGTGCAGAGGATATGAAGCTTGTGAAAGAAAATGTATCTGGTCAATGTTGTCCAACATGGCATTGCGGTAACTAATTTTTCATACTTCATAGTTTTTATTACAGTATAGTGTAATATTCTGACCAATGTAAATATATTGATTTTTGCCTCCTAGAATGTAGCTGTGAAAACCTTGTTACGCCAACCTGTGAAGTGGTAAGAATACATATTTTGATTGAATTGTCATATTATTTAAATCAGTTTATCCTTCCTTTACACCTTATTTCTGAGTTCTCAGAGTAGATTAAAGTAATATACTCTGGTATCAGGGAGCAATAAACCCTTTTTATTTCCTGGAGATAAGAAGATGTAATCCATTATTTTTTCATTGGTGACTGAATCTACTAGCCTCATATCCATGTCATATCCATGTCAATGAAGCCAAACATTGAAAGAAAGAGTATCTCAATATTAAGAAGTGTTTCCAGTGATTGTTCAAGAAATTGTGCCAATGATGCATCTATTGTGGAGGAGGAGGGTATATAAACATGTAACTGTTGGTATTTTCTTAAGAGTTATCTACAAACATTTTGTAAATAAGGAAGTTGAGGTCTAGAAAGAGCAAATGATTGACCGAGATCTTTAGGACGATAACAAGGGTTGTTTTATGTCTGTGTCTCCTTTTGTGTATTCCTTTATTCTTCTACTCTGCCATAACTCTTTCATTTCCCTTAGAAACTATAGCCCAGACATAAGTAAAACACAAACAAAAAAAGTAGGTTGAAACTGCTTTGTTTTCATTCCTGCCTGGACTCCTCTTACCTCGCTTCATTTTCCTCACCTGCAATATAAAAAGAATGACAATACCTATATCTATGAATAAAATAAGTTAATATAAATTACTTAGATAGTACCTGACACACAGAAAGAACTCAATAAGTATTATCTGTAATTATTATGATAAAATAAACACAATACTCAGAATGTTAACCACAAGTTACAGATTATCACGGAGAACTTTCTAGGGACGTTAACCATCAAGAAAATTTTGGAAGAAAGTGATAGGTTAGGATATTGGATGAGAGGCATTGAACTATTCTAGATAGAGGCTAGGTTGAACATGAATAAGTGCACCAAAGTATGAGGCAAGGTACGTATGCTGATAGATAGCAACTTCTCTCACCCTTGAAAAAACCATGCAAATCTTGGTTTCAGCTCAAATCATGATCTCAGGGTCATAAGATCTAGCTGCACATTGGGCTCTCCACTCAGCACAGAGTCTGCTTGACATTTTTTCCCCCTTCTTTCCCCTGCCCTCACCCAACTCCGCACTTGCACTTGCATCCTTTCTCTCTCTCAAATTAATAAATTAAGTAATTAATTTTTTTTTAATTTTTTATTTTTTATAAACATATATTTTTATCCCCAGGGGTACAGGTCTGTGAATCACCAGGTTTACACACTTCACAGCACTCACCAAAGCACATACCCTCCCCAATATCCATAATCCCACCCCCTTCTCCCAAACCCTCTCCCCCCAGCAACCCTCAGTTTGTTTTGTGAGATTAAGAGTCACTTATGGTTTGTCTCCCTCCCAATCCCATCTTGTTTCATTTATTCTTCTCCTACCCACTTAAGCCCCCAAG